>NC_090869.1:71880172-71890172 GCF_036669935.1 Montipora foliosa | reverse complement strand
AAGCGTTGCAAATCGCAATTTTGCACACCTGACAATAAAACTCCAATTCTTTCTTCTCGTGTTTCCCACAAAGTGTTGACTGCTTTAAAATGTTCTCAAAGTCTTCGTCTCGAAAGTCTTTCAAAGCCAAAGCGTAGTGTTCCTGGAATGTTTTTATTCGGTTATGCAGAGGGAGGCAGTCATCACACCAGAACGAACAACAAGTGAAGCAGTACGCAGATTCTGCGCTTGTTTTCTCGCAATTTCCACACTTGATGCCGATCTTACTGCACTCTGTGACAGGCAAAGCATCCAACAAACTGTCGAGGCGAACGTTTGTTGGAAGAGCGTTCAGATCACCGTTTCCAGGGACCCCGAAGTGCCGCCTACACTCTGGACATAAAATAGTGTCTCGGATTCCGCATGTTTGTTGAATCCTTTGCAGGCAATGAAGGCAAAAACTATGTAAGCAAGGAAGCTGCTTTGGAATAGTGAACCTGGTCATACATACAGGACAACAAACGTGTTCATGAATATTGTCTAGAAAGGTTTTGATATCCATCACAAACGCAAAGAGGTACAGATTTCCGTGTTGGAGGTTGGACTCGCCTTAAAATGAACAAAACATCTTTGTGACTTTGGTTGATTGTTGTCTGGTTTTGTGATGTCAACCAATTAAAATGTTTGAAGTCAAGTGTTTCAATATCCCGGATTTCATAGAAATTCACTGCATCAAAGTGTCACGTTTGTTATGAATTTCTTACAATTAATTAAGCTGATATTGCTCAGTGCATTTCTAAGGGGTGAAAATGTTTGCTACAAAAGCACAGGAAGGATCAACACGGCATAAAGAAGGCATGCCTTGATTTTTCAGCTTAGCGATGTATTTTTTTTCTTTTTTTATTGAAAATAAAGTAAATGACATATGCAAACAAAGATTGTACGAGTATAAATAATAGTTGTGGTAGAAAAGAAAAACAAAGAAGGAAGAGCGTTAGTCAATACATTCTATTACTTTGAGATTTTCTCAATACCATCTACTAAATAGAGGGGTTACAGGATGGCACAATTTTCTAATTTCCATTGCAAATAAATATTGTTAATAAAATCCTTGGGATCAAAATTCTTTTCCAATACTTTGCACCGATAAATATTTTTTTTTCTGATATAGAAGAAGAATGTCTAGTCTGCGTTTTTGGGGAATAGTCAAGTTGAAAGTAAGGAGGTTCTCCAAGAACATATAGCAAACAAGCCGATTGCTAGTGAGAGTATCCTTGTATTCACGGTGTATGCCATTGAACCACCCACTGAAGTGTAAGGTTGTAGAAAGAAGTGGAAAGAGGAATCTTCTTCTACTCTAAAAATCTCAGGACGTAAGTTTAGATCTCATGAAACGTTGTAAAAACTATTATAAACTTAGAACTGAGAAATCTAGTGCTGTCCCAACTTCTATTAAGACAGGTTGTGATTTAAGATAATTGGTAAAAGGGGTTTACACTTGACTGACACTAATGACGCTTCTAAAGATAATAAATTAAGACAGTTTTCCTGTAAGTTTTTGCATAGAATAATTACAACTAGAAAAGAGTTGAAAAGATTTAAATTGTCTGATGACGATCTCTGACCTCGATGTTCTAATCTCGATTTCATCGAGCACATTTTCATTGATTGTCCTGATTCCACTTCTTTAGCAATGTATATAATAAACGCCTTTCAAACCGGCACGGGTATTAAACGAAAATGAGGCAAATGTTCCGGAACAATTCTTTCCCTCCTCCTGATCAACCTACCATGACGTTTTGCCCTTTTCTTTCGGGAAACATGTGATGGGAGCCTCATCTACGCCAGACGGTTTTCTACAGTGTCCCTCCAAGTGTTGAATACACCGTTGCGCTTTAAGCTGTCCTTAGGGATAAAACTCCTTTTAATGCTATTAAGGATTTTGACTTTGTATATCCCCTTGATTTTCTTAGAATTGTTACCAGCGTATCTGTTGTGTCATGAAATTGTTTGTTCAAAGGAGCCATACATGTATATCTGGCATTTCAACATACCAATTTTAAGGATTCTGACTTTAACGATCTCGTTGATTCTCGATTTTGAGCTCGGCGAAGTGCAAATTATTGCTGTTTGGTAATAATAATAATAATAATAATAATAATAATAATAATAATAACTTTATGTCTATAGCGCTGTTATCCTATGTTCAAGACGCTTTACAATCACATAAACAACATTCTTAATAAATATTTACAAATTTACAACCATATCCTATTATGTTTACAATGATTAAAAAAAAGAAAAATTAAAACTAAAGTGATATATGCAAATCAATAGAAACAATGATCTGTTATTACTAAATTTAGTAAACAGGTATGTCTTAAATGATCTTTTAAAACTCGAGATGGTGTTAGATTTCCGCATTTCATAGGATATCAAGTTCCATTCTCTTGGTGCATGAACAGGGAATGCTCTGTCTTCATAGGTTTTGTTATACGATCTAGGTTGCATTAAAAGTTCAGTACTAACAGTCCTCAATGATCTAGTCTGACAACGATAATGTAGTTTCTGAGCTAAATAGCTAGGCGATGTCCCATTCAGTAGTGATTTATACACTAAAAGCAGAATCTTCAAAATAATACGGTATTGAATCGGTAGCCAGTGAAGCTCGCACAAAACAGGTGTGATATGCCGAAACCTACTCATTTGCAACACAACAACTCTAGCTGCCGTGTTCTTAGCCTGCGTAGCAAGCATTCCTGTTCGACATATAAAAGAGCTTCGAAACGATTTTCCGCAAATTGGCCGCGGGAAAGTTGGGGCAAGAGACATAATATTTAGGCAGGCCATATAATAATGCATTACAATACAGACAATAATCTATTTTCGATGTGACAAATGCGTGAACAACAACTGCTGCTGACTCTTTAGTGAGATACTTTCTAATTCTAGATAAGTTCCTGACATGATAAAATGATGATCTACAGATGCTAGACACATGTGCATAAAAAGTTATGTACTCATCAAAGACAACACCAAGACTCCTAGCCGACTGAGAGGCAGCCACGCTCTCATCACCAACACATAAGGACTGAAAGGATGGAGAGGGACGATAATTTGAGTGGGTGAGCATGACCTCCGTCTTGTCGTGGTTTAGCTTTAATTCATTAAGATCCATCCAACGACAAATAGCAGAAATGCAGTTCTCGACCCTCGATTTAGTAGCGTCCACATCCACCGATTTGAATGCAAAGTGTAGCTGAGTATCGTCGGCGTATAGATGATAATAGATCTTATATAACACTTTAATTTGCAACTGGTGCGGTATACAGAACGTAGAGTACAGGTCCCAGAACTGAACCTTAGGGAACCTCGTACCGTAGAATTCGTCTCATTGATGTTCTTCGAGAAAGATAAGAATTAAACCATTGTAGTACAGTTCCTCTGGTGCCAAAGGATTTGTGTAGTCGTTCCAGCAACAAGGTATGGTTAACGGTATCAAATGCTGCCGACAAATCCAATAATTTAAGGAAAACATTCTCGCCCTTGTCCAATTTGTAACGGTGAGAAGCGCAGTCTTTAGGAGCGCGATTTTAAAGATGCAACAAACATCCCGCATTTTCTTTTATTGATGTACCACTCGGGCCTTTTTGAATATTCAGACATCACACAAAAAGCTCGCATGCGTAACTGAAAATGGTAATGGATTCCTACATGATCTAAGACTAAATGCACTATCTCGCAGAAAACTTATTCATGTCTCCCGGTGAATAAAAATGTCATATCTACTAAACGACTACCAAATAGCAATTTTATCCAAACGAAAGTGCTCAGAATTGCTCGAAGTTATACGATCGCATGCAAAATTCGGATTCGTCACTGACCCGTGTGCAAAACACACAAAAAAAAACTGATTCCACTCGGAAACTTCTCAGCGGCACCCAACACGAATCTTCGGTGAAACGTGTTCGGGAGAGTCAAACCCCCCGCAGGCGAAACAGCTGGAAAATGGCAGAGAAATGCTTTGCAAAGTGCGAATTCATGACGGAGTCAAAAGCAAAAGATCTTCCTGTGAGAAGTTTTCGTCTATTCTCTCCTTTAGTTTCAGTAAACCAATATGGCATCCTGGTCACGTGACCAATTACTGTCGATGACAAATTCAGTTCAAAGCAACTGAGAGAAATTCGAAAGTTAAATGCAATACATCCACTGGATCGTTATCTTTTAATTGCGTAATCTTAGAAACAAACGTTCCTCCATTTCTCCGTAGCAAGTCAGTTCAGCCTCGTTTTGAAAAGTACTCTAGGTGTAATTGGAGTTTTTCTTCTCGTCAAAGTAACACTGGTGACCACCACGACGCTTAAGTCACGTCGTAAATGGTTCATTACCCACACCAATTGGCTGATAGTTAAATTCCATATCGGCAAGAAATGATGAGGTAAGAGAGGGGATCCCCATGCCCCATCATAGTTTTGCAAAATCTATTTTTAGTTCACAAAGATATTTTAAGTTCTCATACCCAATGTCGCGCGGTTAGATGATCAGGGCCTGGGAGAGACTTTTATCGCTTTTTACTTTGTATTGCCACAACCATTTTATGTCGATTAAAAGCTTTCCACTCTTTTCAAAATCAAAGCTTGTAGATTCGTCGACGAACGTGACCCCTACTGTAGAGGCCATTTTTTCCACAAGCTGCGCAAGCCGCGCATACTTAAAATTTCATTTCGTGATTACAGCTCGCCAATCAGGTGCCTCTCTAAAAGTAGCTGCGTAGCTGAACCATGCGGTAAAATAAGATTTTTAAAAAAAAACTATTATTGGATGAGGCCCAAGTTTCGGAGGGGGGGGGGGGGGGGGGAAGGGATCCGCTCTGTTACTTCATCAGATTGCATCCTCTCTTGATATCAATTGTTGTCATGTCGGTCAGCAAATATTCCATCCCTTTATTAAAGCAGCGTTGATAATAGAGACTGTTGGCATTTGACAATGAAAGAATTCATCAAGTTAATCGTTATTCGAGTTAAAGTTAGTAAAACGGCGATAATTTGAGTTTCTGGTCGCGAGAAGTCTTTGTTCTCTTGCAAAAATGCTATTCCGCCTTTGACATGCAGTTTGACAAGTAGTTATCAATAGAAGGAATTTTCTTTAAACTCTTTATCGTCATTTTGACCGAACTGGAAATAACAACAAAGATTCAGTGGTAAAATTAGTTTTTCAGTAGAATTGTAGTCTCGACATGCATTTCAAACTGGTTATTCCGCTTACGGCTTTTCACAATAGTCATGGCTTGACAGGTTAACTTTGGAATCCTCCAAAGAAGTAAGCATCTTTCAAACCTCAAGGGTAGAAAACTTTCTTCAAACCTATCTGCAGATCACGGGAAATTTTCCTTAAGTTCACACTGAGCAGAATGCACTGCTTCTATTTCAGATCAAATAAAATTGATTTACTAATAACTAAACCAGTCTACGTCTGAGTAGGTTTGGCACTTTTTGAGCGCCTCAAAACGAGCTTGGAAGACCACATAATTATATGAGACAAAAACCAATAGGACAAGCGCACCGCAGCCTCTGATTTAGATAAAAGAAAGCTGACCAGATAGAGCATCAATTTACAAAAACAAGTCTTCTAATAGCGCTAAGGTTTTATTCATTAGTTCCAATCACCGATTTCAACCTGTCAGTTCTATTACCGTAGATGGTAAAAAGAAATAATAGCAAAAAAGCTGACCGTTTTTTGCCTACGGGTAGCGGTACACTCTGGCCCCAGAAAGCGCTATCCACTGGATAACTCAATTGGTTTTGCTAGTGTTTATCCGCTGGAAAGTGATTTCCCGGTGGATAGCGTTATCCATCTTTTAAACAACCGAAGCCTGATCTGGCTCTCTACTGTGGATTATTATGTCGTGTACAAGCCAGGAGGTGTCTAGGGTTCTTTTAGAGTGCCAATCTTTCGAAATCAGACTCCATACAAATATTCCACTGTAAAGTAATAAATTGCATCTGCTGAATGCAGCCACCACTTTATTCCGTTTCTAGTCGTTTCACATGGAGCAATACTTCCCACTGGGGGACATGAAGATCAAACTGGAGGGCCACTGACGGCTTGAAACTCAAACTTGAGGAGTTCTTTAACTGATACGCGAAGCTTATCCTCGATTGCCTGCAAAGGAAAAAAAATCATTAGAACAAAGAGAAAAAACGACATTTACATACAAACCTTACGCTGGAGAAAAACTTTTCCAAGTAGAGATCCAGACCTAATTGTTTCTATAAATGTAATGGAACAGTTCGTTTTTCAACCCTTACGGTTCTTTTAGTACGTGATCAATAGTTAAAACACTTCAATGTGTTTTTGCTATCGGTCCTTTTTTTTTGGTTTCGGAGTTTTTATAATTGGGTGCTGATGGTCTACAAATTTGGGGAGAATTGTCCGAGGAGCGCATTGTCCTGACATCAAATTCGAACCAGGGACAAAATGGCGGAGGGCGAATGTGGCAATACTAAGAGACTTAGCTGTTGCAATACCGAAAGGAAGAAGTGATCCTCGCACTTACGAGGACAATTTCAGCGATTGTCTCTTAGAGATCTGACAGGTTCATGATCAAGTCTAACCCGCACTTCAAATGTATAAATTTATTTTATACATCGAGTCCTTTCACGGGAATTTACGAGTCCAACAGATTGACCTGCTCAATAGGCCTCATGCATGATGGCGGCATATGCTCAAAATTCACCAGCAACCCTCGTTTGCACCAAATTATTCACATCAAATTATTCACATCACTGTTAACGCGTGGGTTTTCCTAACAAGTTTGCTCCTTTGGGAATTAGCTCATGCTAAAAATTACAAGTTCGAATTCGTTGCTTGATGGTGAAATTAGCAAGTCAGTCGTCGTCACGGAATAGAGAGATTGAGATGCTTCATAGCACAGTTGGTGGAGCATTGCTCCGTCATCGCGGAGGTCGATGGATTCAAATCCCGATGAAGCCACCTGAATTCGCAAGGATCACTTTTTCCCTTTCATCTATAACCCGCATTTCAAGTAGATACATTGATTTCATTGTTGCGATGCTGCTTTAACAGCCTAACATTTACGGAGCACGTAGAAAAAATTCGGGTACTTAAATACCCCTGAAAATTGGTAGGGATTTCGAGGAAAACACGTATGATGCATAGCGAAGACGGTAGTGTAACTCGAGGAATGGCGCTGCAATGTAAGGGTATCCAAAGGTACAAGGAAGGGTTACGTTTTTTTTTTTTTGGTGGAGGTGGGGGGTGGGGGGGAGCGTGCAAGAGCATGCTACACCTTCATTTCAAAATAGCTTACCTCAATAAGTTCTTTGACTTTCTCTCTCTTCATGTCATCATTACATTTTGCTGCCAAAAACAGACAGGAACCTGAAATTAAAAAAGAAGGACAAATCCAGGATCGACTGCCGGGTTCGCAATAACACATCAACAATGTGGTTAGTTAGGCATTTGCCAAGACCACAGCGTGGCTCAGTTGTTAGGGAACGGGCCTTGAGATTTAACATCCCAGGTTGACGACTCAATCTGACCACCTGTTGAATTTCATTCTGGTAGTCTCTTATTCAACGTCTCGGTTGCACTTGTAAATAGCGAACTAGTGCATGCTTGTATCCTCAAACTCCAGCCCTGGCGGCCAGAAAGCGTGGTACTCGAAGTGTCCAATTCAAAATGGCACTGAACTCTAGACGCCTGGTGACGAGTTTAATAAGTTCTGGAGGGAGGGGAGTCCCACATTGCTTAAAAACAAAACTCACTAAGCAATCTGGGATTCCCCTCGCTCCAGGGGGACTTATTGTACTCGTCACCAGGCGTTTTGAGTTGGACACTTCGCGAGTACAACGCTTTCTGGCCGCCATTTTAGCAGGTTAACTTACACGTTTTACGGAGTCTGGTGGCTTCGCGTTGCTACCTGAATATACTTCAGTGGATGCATGGTTTAGAGAAATTCATGTTCCACGAGCCTGGCGTGAATATGTAGCGACTGGATTCGAATTTCGCGAAAAAAATCGTGCTTGTTTTGGGACGATCGGAGTCCATAAGCTGGCTTCCGTCTCCAACCTTGTCACCATACTATGAAGGAAGGTGAACGGGGATCATTTTTCCCGAAACTTCGTGTACGTATTAAAGTTAACAACAGCTCACCACATGGTAAGTTTTATCGATTTTTATTTCCATTTTGTAGCAAATTTTCAGACCTAAACTTCGCCTCATATGTTCTCTATATTTACCTACACACAGTGAGCCTGGGTTACCTGTGATTATGCTTTATTCACCTTATTCCAAAATGGCCACCATTTCAGTATTCTTTTGTTCGCTTGCAAATTAGCCCTTGCTGCCTCGTTCAAGGTGAAATATTCTTTTGAATTTTAAGTTTAAGTACGAGGCAACAAGGGTAGTTTGCAAGCAAACGAAAGAATACTATAATGACGGCCATTTTGGAATAAGGTGTATATAAAGAATAATAATGAGGAATGTTCTGTCGCTTTTTAAAGCTCGTGCACGTGACATTTTATCGGTGAGAGGCTGTTTTGCTCATGAATTATTAATGAATTTTTAATGCAGTCATGAAACACATGAAAGCAACTGAGGGATACTCGACAAAGGATAGAAAAATCACAGCAGATTGCCCTTTTACATTTTATTGTGATTAAGCAAGGTTACACCAAGTATTAAGCAATACCTACCTCAGTGTCAAAACGAGTATGGTAATTCCTCTACAGTGTACATATATTTCTAGACTTAAAAAATATTGCTGCAAAACACACATCTTCTTCAAGAAATTAAATTACTCTTCCCAAGGTATTATCATGCTAAGAGAGGAAAAATGGGGTCTTCCTGTGCCGTTTTCGTATCAGCTTTAGCATTTTTTCACAACTATGACTTTCAAAAATTTACTCATTTGTACTGAAAATTCGAGTCATGTTACACCCTTGGTTTAAATAATCAGCCAGTATAAACTAATGTAACAAATTCGTCCACCATTTTCCAAAAGCCTCGTTCAGTGCACCGGGCACTTGTGATGCAATGCGTCTCCTCTTTCAAAGCAGGTATTATGTGAAGATGATTTGAAACGGATGATTTCGATGAATTATCAAGCTCTATCTAAAAAGCGGTGGATATAAGAACCAGATGTCGAATTCTCTCTTAGCTTTATAATCTCTTCCTCTAACAAGTGTAATATATGCGAATAAAATCTTGCAGCGGTTAAGAACTGAGTACGCGGTGTTAAATAAAAGAAATACGCCTTTTTTAAAACACCTAACATTGATAAATCAGTATAAAAGCCATCTCCTCTCCGTTGGTTAAAATAAAAAGAATTTGTTCTTTGTTGTTAATGGAAACAATTTTCAGCCAAAATTTTTTAAACTGGCCTGGCTTTGATTCTTAAGATTAAGGCAATTCGCAAACATGCAGGAACAAATTTTGATTATGCATGCTGGGGTACTTTAAAATTAAGAGATCTTAGACAACCACGCGTAAATTCAGACTGGAACCTCTATGATACATTCTTTTAACCCTGAAATATAAATATAAACTACAATACTGCTTTTAAAAACGATTCAAATGAAGAAATTCTCATTGTAATGACAAATGAAAGACAACTTTTCGTTCCTATCAAAGACAAAAGTAATTTTTAAGCCGCCGACGCTAAATAACAAGAATCAGGCAGGAAAAGCTATACATCTATTCAAAAATTTTTATACAGTGATCACCTCTGTCTGACACAATAAGATAGTTGTCGTGTTGGATACAATGAAAGGGATAGATTAAAGAACCTTCAGTACCGATACTGCGCAAAAACCGACCATCAAGTGAAAAGATTTTGATTAATTTGTTTTCACCATCGGCAACAATAATGTTGCCATCGCTGTCAATTGACAGGCCAAAAGGACGCTGAAGCTGATGATCCCGGCTTCCTTTTCCTCCAAACTGGTTAAGATAACGACCCTCATTACCACACAGTTGAACTCGGTGGTTGTGAGTGTCT
>NC_090869.1:71855172-71857672 GCF_036669935.1 Montipora foliosa | reverse complement strand
AGTAGTCAGCCCGCAAACCAGCGACTACCCAGCAGCAGTTCAGACACAAGACAGCTTTCTCTAGAAAGCCTTGAGAGCGAACCAGAAGGCGGTAACATAGCTACGGTGCCTGCAATCACGGTGACTGAGGCATCAGAAGAATCCAACGAACAGAATGTCCCCGTGTCACAGGCACATCCCGAAAGCTTAGAGACTGAAGTGGTGGAGCTGTTAGACGACGCAGAGGCCCTAAAAGAAGATGAAGCAAGAGATCACGAGGCCGAAGCTAAAGAAAGTTTTGTTTTCAACCAACGCCTTCTTTTTCATCTGTAACAAACATTCCATTTAAGTTGAGATTATTTCACTGCACTGCAGAATTGAGGAAGAACTTCCTTATGAAGGCAGCGCAACTCATCGGCATACTGGCCTGACTTTGACCAGGAACCCATGACCCGGAGCCTACAACTCCCATACTAGGCCTATGTCACGGCATTGTTACAGACAGATCTACTTTCAGACTACCTTCTCCGATAAAAGCATATTTCCTTGCACAACTTCTTGGATGACTTAAACAACAGACGGAAGGCAAATCTTTGCGTTTTAGGTTCTCGTAAGGGTCATTTTTCTTGTTAGTGACGTGGATTCAACGAATTTACCTCACAAATCAGTCTTCGTGATCTACGTCACGATATGCTCACCGAGAAGAACCGACCAAAGAGTAAGGCGAATAGTCTCTCAAAATGGCGGCTTGAAGTGTGAACGTTTTCGTTTTGCATAAGTGCCCTAGATGATGTGAGAAACTAGATAAATCTGACGTTGTTGTTGTAGTACGGCTGTGGTCTCTGTAATTTAGACGCCAAGAAGATACCATATGGTTTTTTAAATAGTAGCTCTTAGATGTTCTATGTTTTAAAACATTCCATGTTTTGTCCTTCTTATTTCCAATGTATGTATAGACGTGACGAAGCAACTTTCGAATCTCGGGATTGTGCGAGGGAGGACGAGTCACGACCGAGCAGTTCAGGTGAGAATTACTGTGTAGTTTGTAAGGTAGTGTTAGTTACAGTGAGGCGGACTTTTCTGTGTGTAACCTTGCGATGTACCGGAATCCCCACCTTCGGTCAAACGAGGTTGGTGGAATCAAATCTCATCTGGGACTCATGATTATTTATTTGGGTCAAATGTTCACTATATCGCTTATACATGCCGCGTTTCTGGTGTAAGTGTATATCGAGACGCTCAATCCATTTTCCTTTGAAGGACTATCGTCTGATGCTGGTGTCCATTCTTCTGCGGGGTCCACAGCAATGGGAACAAGTACGGCTACAAAACCCAGACAAGGTACGGCGAGTTTCTTCATGTGTCTCTGTGAGTGCAAGTGAACAAACTTGCTTGTTTGTTTCTTCGCTTTTGATTTCAAATTTACTCGTTATTAAGGGTGAAGGTCTTTCCTGTAGTAGGCTTTTAAAGTTGATGGGGTTTCTTTATAATCAATAAATCTGTCTTTCAGATCCAAATCGGACTAAAGGTAGCGTGGTACAGTTAAAAAGGCCTGGCACATCAGCCACTTGGTCTGGTACAAGGGGAGGTCAGCAAGCACAAAGAGGTAAATAAAACGTGGAAGTGGTTCCCGTTTACTGGGATCATTTTTGCGAGAAAAAAAGCAATGGAAATAAAGTGTGCAAGTAGTTTCGGCCTTTTTCCCCGGAACGGTCGGATAACATCACAAAGTATCCTAGAACGGATACTTTTAAGCCGTTAATATCAGAAATGGCTGTATTCCTGACCTTTCCCACTTTTGTGGCACTGAGTTGTTCGTCAGGTCACAGGACAGTATCCTGAGACAACAGCTTGAAGGTGTCAGATGAAAACAGATTATGATATGTGCCAAGACGTTTTTATCATCGCAGTTGTGATTGTTTCTCCGGTAGCAACGAAAGGAAAGTCTGAAAAGCTTAAAGGGATTTGAACTCACGACCTCTGCGATGCGGATACAATGCTCTGAAACCAACTGGGAGCTGATTTTTATGAGTTCGTAATTAATAAGGCCGAAGAGTATTTAAATCTGTCCGTTACATTATCTCAAATTATAGTTCTGATTTCAAGTGCTCCTTCATCTGGCCGAGTGCGACGACTTAGAAGGGATCCCGTGGCAGGTGAGATGATTCTTTATTGAGTATTCTCCTCGTTCGTGTTAGGGCTTAAAATGGCTAACCGACCAAAGTTCGAGATTTCCCGATCAATAAAGGTAATGAAAATTTGATTTTATCAAGTGAGTTCATAAACGGAAATCCATCAAAGATTTGGAGCTGGCGACAAAGCGAATTGATAAAGGACTAACGCTCGAAACGCCAGCGCGTAAATCTTTTTATGGTGCTTAATTTGTCAACTAATTTGATTTGAAACCAAATTTTGTCCTTCCTCCCAACCGACGCATCACCGCAGTTTGTTTAGAAGTTAACCTCTTCGTGAATAGATTATCGTCGGACATCGGGACGGGTGAGAAAATTAAAGTAGCACC
>NC_090869.1:71840172-71847672 GCF_036669935.1 Montipora foliosa | reverse complement strand
TCTGTAAGAGCACAAGCGTTGCAAATGACTATTTTGCACTCCTGACAGAAAAACTTTAGTTTTTTCTTCTCGTGTTTCCCACAAAGTGTTGGCTGCTTTAAAATACTCTCAAAGTCTTCGTCTCGAAAGTCTTTCAAAGCCAATACGTGGTGTTCTTTGTTGCTCCTTAGCCCGTTATGCAGAGGTAGGCAGTCACCACACCAGAACGAACAACAAGTGAAGCAGTACGCAGATTCTCCGCTTGTTTTCTCGCAATTTCCACACTTGATGCCACTCGTATTGCACTCTGTGACAGGCAAAGCATCCAACAAACTGTTGACACGAAAGTTTGTTGGAAAAGCATTGAGATCGCCGTTTCCTGGGATCGTGAAATTTCGCCTGCACTCTGGGCATGAAATAGTGCCTCGAATTCCGCTCGTTTGTTGAATCCTTTGCAGGCAATGAAGGCAAAAACTGTGTAAGCATGGAAGCTGCTTTGGATTAGTGAACCTGGTCTTACATACAGGACAACAAACGTGTTCGTGAAAATTGTCTAGAAAGGTTTTGATATCCATCATAAACGAAGAGAAGTATGGATTTCCGTGTTAAACACGCCTTAATTAATATATTACAAAACATTTTCGTGACTTAGGATCATTGTTGTATAATTTCAGATCTAAACCAATGAAAATGCCTGAAGTCAAATGTTTTAATATTCTGGTTTTCTTAGAAATTGACGTCATTAAACTGTCACGTTTATTATGAATTTCTCAATGAAGCCTTTAATAATGAGGCTGCATGATCTTGGTTCCATTTCTCAGGAGTCAAAATGTTTGCTACAAAAGCACAGAAAGAGAGAACACAGTATAAAGAAGGCATGTCATCATTTTTTAGCTTAGCGATATATATAATACACGCCTTTCAAACCGGCACGGGTATTAAACAAAAACGATATGCTTCCGTGAAGCATACACTAGGTTGCCTATGGTACGTGTTACAGAAAATCAGAAGGCACTGAATTCTGTGGTTTTGAACTACAGCATTCCAGTCTCTGCAGAATAACAAATAAACGAGAAGCGAGAAACATTGGCTTCTGGGCTGACATGTTGATAATTATCAAGTTCCCTCACAACTTCTTTTCACCACAAGTTTAAGCGTGCCCTCTGAGCATCTGACAGTATTGTAATACCAAAGTTCACTGAAGTTATCCCTATGACGCGGGGTTAGTATCTGGATGGGAGACCAAAACAATATACCCCTCATAAAACAGTAGCATCGGACCGAAAATAGTATTAACGCTAACAAATGCGAATTCAGCAAGGTACAGATTTTGTTAGCTTGCTTTATGCAAAACAAGAACATCATTCTAAATGCTTATTCTACGCAAAAAGTAGGTTCTGGAGGTAACTTTGAGAGTGGAAATCAAGGTTACGCGGCAGACGGGAAATACAAACTCACGATTTAATTAAGTTAACACACCAGAAAATTGCTAACCACATTTTGACAAGAAAATGCTTTACTATTGCCATAAAAACTATCCAGTTAAGGTCGCATATCATAAAACATGATGAATTCATAAAGGCCACCTTTTCCAGCGAACAATTTTTTGAAGCAAACAACATATTTGCTATTGGAGGCAAAAACCCCTTCTATAGGCCTTTATATCACAGTTTTCGACGCTATCTTTACAGGTAGGCAAAGCGGTTAGAAATTACAGTGTTTGTATGGGAATACGATAGCCAATAACTTCTTCCAAAATTGAATTTTTTCCATTTTCTGAATCGCAACGTTAAAATACTAGGTAGAAGATTTGTTGTCACGTTCGTCATGACAAAAAACATGTTACGATCCAGCAAAAGAGAACAGCAAAAGCCAAAGAAAGAAGAAAACCACGAAATGGCTTTAAGCTGTCCATGCGATAAATTTAAACGAATTGCGAAGTAAAGTTTAAAAATGCTAATAATGCTCCCTTTACTTCCGTTTCTGATTTAGCTTCTTTAGGTTTCTATTCAAATCCGCTCTAATTAATATAAGCCAAAAGCCTTTGAGAGACATTTCTAGGCTCCTAGTTGCAATGTTTAAAGACTAAAGAGATGATTGCACCCTAAATAATTTTATCTGTTCGGATATCTTATAGCTGAAAATTGAAGTGTCCGAAAATTTTAGGGATTGATATCTTTATTTCAGAAATTGCTACATAAACGTTTACCTTCTAAGAACTTCCAACCGAATCAATTGCTCATCCTTTTCAACCACCAAAAATTGCAAAAAACATCCCTTCTGAAAACTTTTCCCTGGTTGCAAGTCTTTTATGTGATGTTTTGAGGCCTCGATGTTTTAGTAAAGAAATCTGTACTGAGCTGTTTGGCTACAAAGAACCGAATTTCATATAACATTTTGACTACCCCGAACACATATTTCACCGAAGATTATCGTTGGGTGCCCCTGTTGGTTAAGGTAACCGTCAGTTAAACGCTTCCTATAATGATGCTCAGTGAATTAAATTGTTCTGTGCAGATGTTGTCATAGTAGCACTTGACTGGGGTAATATCGCCCCGAGACGAAAGCCAATTACATTCTACAACACCTCTGTATCACTTGTTCTGAATAGCTGTACTGCGGAGCTCGAGGATGCTCTACTAGTTCAAGCAGTGCTGGACAGTTTCTCTAAATATCAACACGATTCGCTGAATATACAAGAAAAAATACTCTTCATCCTGACTTCACAATATGGTATCAACTGTTATACAGATATCCCACCGGAAACCCGGAAACCGGAACAGTTTCCGGTTTCCGGACCGGAATCCGGAAACCAGAACCAGAATATCCACAATTCGCGAGAACTACAACAACTCACCGCCTCCTTGTACGATTCCGGCGATATAATCCCCACATTCAAGTATTAAGTTCTGAGAAAATATTAACTGTAAAATGGACCTCACCTTCTTATACTGGATATAAAGACTTGAACATGTGGTGACATCATCAAGCTGAGGCAGCCACGTCACAATAAATTCATGGGGCTGCATGATTTAACCGTTTGTGCTTCGCTTTACAATCATTTCGATTTTTCCAATTTCTGTTTCTTGCATTTTCACGTCTTGTTCAATCTCGTGTCTTTGCTCTCCTAGAAGCTGCAACGATTCTCGCACTTTGTTTTCCACCTCATTAAAGCGATGTGATTCTTTTGCGCTTCAATGGCTGCAATGAAACTGTCGGCAAGCTGCTGCGCGTCACTTTTCACTCTCGCAGCTCGTTCTTGAATCGAAATGCAGTATTCATCAATTTTCGCAGTCCTTGTCATCTTCTCCTGCGCTCTTCGTTTCTTTGATTGAATTGCTGCATTGACTATCGATTTGCATTCCTTTGCGGCATCTTCCAAAACAATCTTGGCGTGACCTTCGTGATCTGTAAGAGCACAAGCGTTGCAAATGACTATTTTCAACACCTGACAGAAAAACTCTAGTTTTTTCTTCTCGTGTTTCCCACAAAGTGTTGGCTGCTTTAAAATACTCTCAAAGTCTTCGTCTCGAAAGTCTTTCAAAGCCAATACGTGGTGTTCTTTATTGCTCCTTAGCCCGTTATGCAGAGGTAGGCAGTCACCACACCAGAACGAACACGTCATTAAACTGTCACGTTTATTATGAATTTCTCAATAATGAAGAAGATGTTGGTTCCATTTCTCAGGGGTCAAAATGTTTGCTACAAAAGCACAGAAAGAAAAAGCACAGTATAAAGAAGGCTTGTCATCACTTTTCAGCTTAGCGATATATATAATACACGCCTTTCAAACCGGCACGGGTATTAAACAAAAATGAGATTAATGTTCCGGAACAGTTTGTTCCCTCCTGCCGATCCTACCATGACGTTTTGCCCTCTTCTTTCGGTTTCTTTTCTGATTGCCTATCTAGTACGGCAAACTTGTGATGTGAACCAGGAGCTCATTACTACTAGGAGCTTCCCAATGCATTACATCCTTGATTCAACCTTTGCGCGTATCTTTGTATTTTTAGAACTAATCCTTCAGCAGGAGACTCACATTGGATGTTTGATCTATTGCCATGCGAGGCCTGTCACAGGAAAGGGGCGCAGTTCTTTATGCCGTGTCATAAATACTCTGCTATATCTGATGAGAAATGCAGTACTGGGAACTCGAAGCATAGAAAACCTCAAACTCTCCCTCTCGTAATCATTTTGCTTTATTTGTGGCATTTTCATCAAAGAATCCTCAAACTACACCTGCGGGCGTTTTGACCTCTAGGAGCGCGATTTTAAAAATGCAACAAACATCCCGCATTTTCCTACATCGATACCACTCAGGCGTTATTGAATGTTCGGACGTCATACAAATAGCACACATGCGTAACTGAAATTTGTCAACGTTTCCTACATGATGTAAGATAATGCACTGTTTCGCATACAACTTATTCATGTCTGCCGGTGAAAAAAAAAGATGTCATATTTACTATAAACGACTACCAATTAGCAATTTGAGTTTGTCTGAAACGAAAGCGGTCAGAATTGCCCGAAGCTATATGATCGGATGCAAAGTCCGGATTCGTCACTGACCCGTGTGCAAAGTTTCCACTCGGGAACTAGGGAAAAGTTGTCTCTACGTTTTCAGTAGGGATATTTTTTCCATTTTGGCACTTAGAAAGGTCAAGCCTAGCAGTTTCGGATGAGCAAATGCTGGAAATGGTTTGCTGGGAAGTTCTTAGAGGGCTACGTTCAGTCAGTAATTTGAAATGAAGATACCATTCTCGCCAAGATTTCCGAACAATGAAACAAACAAAACAACAGCCTTTATACATAACAAGGAGCTTAGAACTGTCTCTCAAAGACTTGGCTTAATTTGCTCGCTGGGTACCCTAATTACTTCTATCCTGTTCCAGGCTCTCGATGGCTCGGGACGCAACCCATCCTCTTCCACTGAAATGACTATTATCGACAATTCCTAAGTTTTTCTAATTTGACTATAATATTATCGTCAACTTAGGACGCTTAGCGCTTGATAGGGATTATGGGAAATGAATATCTATTTTTAAAATCCCTAAATGCCTATATCCGCAGGACTCGAACCTGGGAATGTTCGATTAATATCCCTTTTACTTAACCACTAGACTACCGCATCGGTAACTACCAGAACATTTTTTAAAAATATCAATATATTTTTTCTTCCGAATGCCGCTGTAAACGTGTATTATCTACGGCTAAGAAACAAGTTTAAAAAGGAGAAAATATCGGTTACCAAACCTCTAGAGAAAGCTGACCATTTTAAAATCGAGTACTACTACACTTAACCACTATTCAGCAATGATTTTATATATACAAATAAGATATGATAAATAATCGGTGCAATTGTCAGCCAGTTGATCTTTAGACGTTAAGTGGATAAAAACAGTTTCTTCACATTGGGTGCTCCGGGTTCAAATCCCGTCCAGGGATGGAACTTTTACTTTTTGTCTTTTCATCTGCTACCACAAGTCCTGGGACAGAGTAATCTAAATTGACAATAACAGTCAATCCAGGGAAAATTAAGAATTGTCGCTAATCGTCATTTCAGAGGTAGAGGATACGTTGCGGGACGAACGAAAATTGTGGCGAGGGCCAGAAAAAGCGGAGTGGGTGCCACACTACACGAGTCTTCACTCGGCTTTTTATCGCCCTCGCCACAATTTCGCTTGTCCCGACCCACCGACTAGGAAACTTCTGATGGAACCCCCCCCTCCCCCCCGCAGGCGAAACAGCTGGAAAATGGCAGAGAAAGGCTTTGCAAAGTATGAATTCACCACGGCGTCAAAAAGCGAAAGATCTTCTTGAGGGAATTTTTCGTCTGTTCCCTCCTTTCGTTTGAGTAAACAATTATGGCAACCTGGTTACGTGACCGAATAGTGTCGATGACAATTTTGCAATAGGAATTTCAGTTCAAAGCAACAGTGAAATACGAAAGTGAAATACAATGCATCCACTAGATCTTTATCTTTAATTAGATAATCTTTCCTTACAAACAAACTTTCCTCCATTTTCTCGTGGCAATTCAGTTTAGCCTCGTACACTCGACCTGAGTCGGGTTGTCTTCACTCGAAGGCGGATTGAATCCGATCGCAACCGGAACCGGAAATGGGTGCATGGCGCTTGATCAGTGGTACCAGAAGTGAGGGTTAACAGGAGCGAGAGGGGTTGAAAAAGTTGGAAAACAGACTCGATCGGATCCGATGGAGACAGCTCTTCCTGGCAAGAGTCAATCGGACTCTCGGAAGTCAGTTCGCGCGTGACAGAAAATATCTCTCAGCCATGACGCGAAACAAGCACACGCTACACGTGAAATATACGTCGTTCTTAAAGGCATGAGGCGATACAAGCGCGCTACACATGTAACATTAGTCGTTCTTTAAGACATGAGGCGAAAGTTAACATCACGAAATATTGCACTCCACACTATACCTCGTTCTTTAAAGAATGGAGCTGAACAAGATTTTCACAAATCCAGGTCATTGAATTTCCGATTGCGACAGAAATTCTTGTCATCCAATCTCCGACAACAATAAATTATTAGCTTTTCAGTCAAATTCACTGATTTCAGTGACGAAGACAAAGATACTCTACGTGAACGAGAGCCTTTCCCTGGATGAAAACTTTCATTTGTTTTTCTAATTGAAATTGTGATTAATTCCATAAGACATTAGAAACTTCTATAGCATTCTGGAACTGTTCTAGTTAAAAGAGCTCTATATTGATTATATGTGAAATATAGAATGGTCAAGGTTATGACATTAGAAAGTTCTATAGCATTCTAGAACTGCTCTAGTTTGAAGAGCTCTATAGAAAGTTCTATATCATTCTAGAACCGCACTAGTAAAATGGTCGTATGTGCAAACTTCTAAAGTTCTGATTAAAGTCAAAATTCGCAGTTCTAGAGTCCGATTTCTAGAGTTCTAAGTTCTAGAATTCTCAATTGTTATATGTTACCCTCTGTGGGCTCTAGAATGTCTAGAGTTATAGAATAGCCAGACTCTCTAAGTGAGTTCCAGAACGTCTAAACTGCACACTAGGCTTGGTTGATTTCACTGATTACCATTCACTAGTTTAAATACTAAGCACTCATTTAAGCAAAAACAAATCCCCATGAATACCACGTAACCACGTTATACCTCGACCGTATCCAAGCACCTTAAGTGAGCTAAAACGTTCCCCCGTTTTCCAAAACGAATTAAAAATGGACATGAAAACTTGACTAAACCAGGTATCGCTCTTTAGCCTTCACTTTGCGGTTCGGTTAACTACACTTTTCCCGAGATTATGTGAAGAAGAAAGCACTCGTTTACTGAAAGATTAAGCCTAAGCGCTCCTTTCAATTATTAGGCCCCAGTAAGCACTCTCGCAAAAGTTTAGCTTTCATTTTGCGGTTCGGTCAACTACACTTTTCACACAATCTCCGACAACAATAAATTATTAGCTGTTCAGTCAAATCAGAGTAGAAGACAAAGATAATCTGAACGCCTTTCCCTGGATTAAAACTTC
>NC_090869.1:71802672-71817672 GCF_036669935.1 Montipora foliosa | reverse complement strand
CGGACCCATGTTAATGTCACTAACAGAATCAAACGAGCAAGCGTTACTACAGCCTACTACGAGAATTCAACTGCTCTACTACAAGCGAGTTAAAAAAGTCAACTGGAAATGTGAAAATAGCACATCTTAACGTTCGCTCGCTTAAATGCCGTGAGCATTTCGTTCTTGTAAAGGAAGCTGTCCTGGAAAACAAGTTTGACATCTTCACTATATCAGTTTCAGATTTGGAGATAGAGATTCCTGGCTACATTATCTACCGTATCGACCGCCAGACAAAAAATGGCGCCGGAGTATGTGCTTATGTTTCACGAAATTATAGGACGGAGTACTTGAGTAACATCTCTATTATCCCGGCCTCTGGCTTCCACCAACTGTGGCTTAAAATCCACGTTAGGAACATGAAGTCTTTCATTGTCTGTACAACGTATAGACCACCGAACACTCCCTTATCTTGTTTCGATTCAGACCTCACAGAGAACTTTATTTACGCCTCGTCGTTTAATGTGCCAATTTATCTACTAGGAGATTTAAACTGCAGACTTGAGAATAGCAACAATCCTGAAGCTAAAGTCCTCATTAATTTCTGTCGCTCCTATAACTTATCAATACTGATCACTACGCCAACACGAGTTACAGAGACTTCGAAATCAATCCTAGATGTTATCCTTGCATCGGACACAAAACAAGTTCAAATGGCCACAGTTATGGAAAACTCAATTAGCGACCACGACCTAGTTTATGTCACCTTAAGATTGAAGAAAGCGCGCTCCAAGCCTGTTTATATTACAACCAGAAGTTTTAAACACTATAGTCCTGTCGACTTTAACAGCGACGTATCATTGGCACCATGGTCCATAGTTGATGTCTTCGACGATGTTGAGGATAAACTTTATGCTTTTGATCTGCTATTTACTGAAATTTTTGACCGCCATGCTCCAGTTAAAACCTTTAAAGCACGCGGTAAACCAAATCCATGTGTAACAGATAACATCCGCGGATTGATGAAGACTAGGGATGACTGGCGTAAGAAAGCAAAGAAAACAAATGATCCGCTATCCTGGACTGCCTACAGGTATTTTAGACAGGAAGTAAAACGGGAAATCAGAATTGCTGAACAGGAATTTGTTGCCCAACAGATCCTGAGGAATCCAAACAACACCAATAATATCTGGAAAGCAATCCGCCATTGCATCCCTAATAAATCTACATCCCAGCGAATATTCAGTAAGAACGACAAAACTTAATCAGTTCTTCGTATATCTGTTGGTCAGAGTACTGTCGACAAAATCACATCCCTAGCTAATGAATGCAATCTAACACTTAACCAGAATTATTTTACACCGAGACAATACGCCCTTTCAGACCAGTTCACACTGAGTACCATTGATTATAAACAAATAGAACGTATAATAACAATGATGCCTTCTAACAAGGCCCCTGGGATAGACAAAATTCCGATTCGCGTCATCAAAGATTGTCTTAAGCCAATTGTTCACACAATCACGTCTATTGTTAATGCATCCTTTCTAACATGTGTTTTTCCATCAAAATGGAAAACAGCTGAGGTTACACCAATTCCAAAAGACGGCGACCACGAACAGGCAAACAACAATAGGCCCATATCACTCCTACCAGTTTTATCTAAGGTTTGCGAAAGGGTTGTACATAATCAACTCACTTCATATCTGCAATCAAATGACACCCTATCAAAGACTCAAAGCGGTAACAAGAAATGGCATTCGTGTGAAACATCTGTCATTGAAACAACCGACACAATTCTTAACGCTATTGATGAAAAGAAGTTAACTGCTGTTGTACTCTTAGATATGACCAAAGCCTTTGATAGTGTTAATCACGAGACATTAATTTTAAAATTGCAAGATGTCGGAACCTCCAGTCATACTCTCCAATGGTTTCGCAGTTACCTAAGCAACAGGAAACAAGTAGTACGAATCCACTCAACGCTGTCTGAGCCTTTGCCTGTGACCAGTGGTGTACCTCAAGGGAGTATTTTGGGGCCAGTACTATTTAGCATATATACGAATGATCTTTTCTCGATACCACAGAAATGCAGCACCCAGAGTTACGTAGATGATACGAAACTCATTACTTCCTTTCAACTAAAAGACAACCTGGATGCAATTACTGATTTGAAAGACGATCTGTTTAAAATAGGAGAATGGTGCTCCAATAACCTCTTGTTACTTAATCCTAGCAAAACCAAGTTAATGATATTTGGCAGCAGGCAAATGCGTGCAAAATTGCAATTTCATTCCCTTCCCTTTACGGGAAAGGACATCATGCCTTCAGACACTGCTAAAGACCTGGGCGTGATTTTGGATTCTAATTTAACTTACGATGAACACATAATTAAAACGGCTTCTTCTTGCATGTCCTGCCTCGGCCAAATAAACCGCGTCAAGCATGTTTTTGACAAACGTACACTCTTGACGATTATCAACTCTTTAGTTTTTAGTAAATTATTTTATTGTTCCAATGTATGGGCAAACACGTCGAAGTGTAATATTAACAAACTGCAGGCTGTGCAAAACTTCGCCTGCCGCATTGTGAGCGGCGCGCGTAAATATACTGAAGATAGAATATCTAGCTATAATGTAAACTTGCCTCAAAGTGAAACAAACAGCGAGAATCTTTCACAAGTTAACTACCAAATGAATAGTTCATGTAATGTTGAAGATACTGCCAATGAAAGCAAACAACTAGATGATGGTTGGACTGAGGTTGATGCAGAAATACCTGCAGGAATAACTGATACTATGTTAACAGCTACTGACTTCCTTGAGGACAGTGAACGAGCACAAATTTACAACATTGCACCTGGAGAAGGAAATATACCTATGAGTATATTTAGAGACACATATTCCGAAGAGTTAGCATATCCAGGAATATATTTAGGTCAAAAGAGACCTGAAAATGATAAGAGATTGGTTAATGTTCATTACAGTGATATTTGCAAGTCAGAATTGAGGAGGGCAGACCGACGAGCTGCTTTGTGTGTGGAGAATATATTTTTTAAAACTAAAAAGTTGCAAATGAAGGTTCTTTTGGGAAAATCTCAAATAGCTTTACGAAAATGTAAAGGTAACAATGGAACTCTCACAGCTGGTCAGTTAAAGCAGCAAGGTACCTTGGAAAGATTAGTTCGTCTTGATGAAGGCTACAAATTTTTAAGAGCACTTCGTGGCTCACCTCCTTATTTTGAGAAAGCAAAAAAAGATATCTTTGCTATGATCAGACAACTAGGACCTGCTACTTTGTTTTGTAGTTTTTCATCAGCTGAAACACAGTGGATACATCTTCTTAGAATACTTGGCAAGCTTGTTGATGATAAGGATTATTCAGATAATGAACTAGAGAATTTGAACTGGGAAGAAAAGTGTAAGTTAATTCAGAGTGATCCGGTGACTTGTGCACGCCATTTTGATTATCAATTCAATCAGTTCTTAAAGCATTTTTTAATGAGCAGTGCCTTAGGGAAAATAGCAGACTGGTTTTACAGAGTGGAATATCAACAGAGGGGCTCGCCTCACATTCACATGTTAATTTGGCTTGAGGATGCTCCAGTGTATGGGTGTGATGAAGATGAAGATGTCACATCATTCATAGACAAAATAATCACTTGTGAAAGACCAAGTAGTGGTCAAGAATTAGGACCTCTTGTCGACAGACAAATTCACAGGCACTGCCAAACGTGTCGTAAAAAGTCAAAAAAAGCAGAATGCAGATTCAATTTTCCACAACCACCTATGAAGTCAACAAGTATTTTGTATCCTCTTGGCAATGATATGTCTCAAACTGAGATTAGAAAACACAAAGATATGTGGAAAGACATCAATAAACATTTAAATGACATGAAAGAAGGTGAAGAAATCACATTTGACCAATTACTGATCAACCTGAATGTCACAGAACAAAACTACTATCTTGCTATTCGATCTGGGCTCAATTCTCCCACCTTGTTTTTGAAAAGAAATCCAAATGAATTGAGAGTGAACAACTATAATAGTGCCTGTCTACGTGCATGGAGGGCAAATATGGATATCCAATTTGTGCTAGATGTTTATGCTTGTGCAATGTACATTGTGTCTTACATTTCAAAGGCGCAAAAAGAAATGAGTCAGCTTTTACAAAAAGCATGTGATGAAGCCAGAGATGGAAATTCTAGTATAAAGCAACAAATAAGAGACATAGGCAACAAATTTTTAAATAGTGTGGAAATAAGTGCCCAAGAAGCTGTCTACATAGTTCTGCAACTACCAATGCGAAAAAGTTCTAGAGAAGTGATCTTTATTCCGACAGCCCCTCCTGACAAAAGAGTGCAACTGTTAAAATCAATGAGTGAAATTGAAGAAATGGATGATGACTCAGAAGAAATTCATTGTAACGGTCTGTTACACAGGTATATACAAAGACCTGCTTGCCTTGAAAATGTTACTTTAGCTGACTGGGCTGCTTTGTATGATTCATGCCAGAAGTCCTTTACAAAAAAGTCAAAAAGTGTGGATGTAGACAATCTCCCTTTGGAGACATTAGATGATGAAATCAATGATGATGAACTTTTGGATTGTGCCAAAGAGACCTTGCAAATTGAAAAGCAAGGAAAACCCAAAAAGCGTTTGAAACCAAGGATAATTAGAAGTGTTTGGTTCAATGTCAAATCTCAACCAGAAAAACACTACCGTGAGCTTATTATGCTTTTTACTTCATGGAGAAATGAAGAAGCTGATTTGATAGGGAGCAGTTCTTCATATCAGGAGCATTACCTTCTGTTGAAAGAACAAATAGATGAACAAATGTTACAGTATGCTATCTGTAGTGAAGATCTAACTGAGATAGAACTACATTTACAAAATGCAGATTGCAATGAAGACCAGTTTAATGTAATAGCACCCAACACACAAAATATTGAAGACCTTTATTTAATCTACTAGTGAGGGATAAACATTACAAACAGTTGATATCAACATATACAACTGACAACAAAACAGTCATTGATCACATATATACAAACATATCTCACTCAGATATACAAGCAGGCGTTTTGGAAACATATTTTAGTGATCATAAAACAGTTTGGGTCTCATTTGACAATATTATGTACAAATAATTACTTAATAATGTAAAAACCATAAATTGGAGACAATGCTGAAACTACCCAACAAATCACTAGGAGAACGAATTATCTCCCTTTTAAAAGAGAAAGTTAAAATGACCAACTTTTGAGTACTATTTTTATGGTAAAATTTATCATTCTGGAAAGACTTCTATAATCAAAATGTTCCTGGGAATCCAGCATCTTTTGCCTTCTACAACCCCATGTCACACACACCATCTTCAGGTAAGTCTTGATTCCCCCCTCCTTTTACTCCAACCGGCCATGCGTCGACCCTCATACTATTAGTTAATTTGAACTACTTTGACATTTTATCAGCAGTGCACCAGTCTAACAACAATTAGAATTTTCTGCAAATAACAATAAATTATAGATAATTATTATAATTCTAATATGTTGGTTTCTTTGAATTTAAAACAGGTCCAGTCAAAGAATTTCACCATTGACGGTGGTGACATTTGTGCTAAGACCCAAAGGCAGAAGAAGTGCCAGTTGCTTGAACTGTCTCCAAATCAACTTGAAGGCCTCATTAAAATAAATAACAAACTCGTTTCCTGAGGTCTTAATCATCAATATTGGTTGATTGAACAGTGGCCCTTGAACCTTGAACAACTAAAGTTTGAACAAGATAATTCTGACACTAAGGACAACAAGAGATGTCTACACCATACGATGTGAGCACAAGAATCTAGGAAGTGAAGTGAAGCACACTGAGTCATAGAATGTGGATCACTCCCCATTATGACAATTGACTTTATATCAACACCTGATCTGTGCAATTTTACCACATCTGCTACAATCTTAATGTTGACAAGCCAAGAAAGAAACAACATTGGACATATATCAATCTGTGTACAATAATCACAAGAACTTGTTAGGACTTCACTGGATTTTAATACTGCTGGCAAATTATGAATTCAACACTTGCATGTACATGTTTGGTTAAAGCGCTGGACTGCAGATAGAGTGGTCCACATTTGAGCCCTTGTCAAGGTCATTGTGATATGTTCTTGAAACATACTACCAGCAGCTTGATGCTACAAAAACCAGACATAAGGACCAGCTGATACGCCACGGCTCAAATGCAGACTTTCTCTTCCTTACCTATATTGAGACTTCATGAACAAGTCAATGTCATATCAGTAATTAATATCTTGTCTATAATGTCAGTTGTACGTACAATTAAAAGTATTTGCCCAGTGTATGTTAACAACCATCTGAAAGCCTATGTTTATTAATTCACAGAATTTTCCTCAATTTTTGCATTAATTTGCTTCGATTCCCTCCTTTTATGTAGCACTTCACCACAAAGAGAGAGATAACCATTGCAACAACAGCATACTACTGATCATATACGTGCTAACTCTCACGCCTGCGGGTTGAAAACTTCGATCTCACGCCGGCTCACGCTTGCGGGTCAATTTCTCACGCCTGATTGGAAAATATGTGAGTTGTTGCCATCTTGCTTAACACAATTTCCAAAAATATGTTTACTCAGACTCATCTAAGGAACGAAAACCATGTGTAAAATGAATAAATGACAATACCTTCCTCGCGATCTCTGATTTTTGAAGTGAAAAGCACTGGGAGCGAGTGTTTATACGTCTTCGAAAGAGTTCGGAAGACTTCGGACTTCTTCGGAAGACTTTGGACGTCTTCGGAAATGATCGTGTCGTCTTCAAAATCTCAGCACTCCCAGGATAAAAATCTCACGCCTATATCTCAGAAAAAGTTGGCAGGTATATGATCATTCATTTGAGAATTCGCTTCTCTGGCCCTTTTCAACGGACATCTCGGCATTTTAAGAACTCCCTTTGGATACTATTGTCTATATCTTTTAAAGTCAGTTTAAGTCAAAGATGGTGTCAAGGTTGGCTCTCATAAGCTTATAAATCGGTATCGTGAATTCATGATACGTTTTGGCAAAGGTGTTTGAATGGCGAAGTGAGTCAAGTGAAATATTCGTGTTTAGCACGAGGTTGTCTTTCTTGGGTTAAGTTTGCTTTGAGTGAAAATGTTTTATATCTGGATACTATCCGATGCTGTTTTCCTTCTTTGAGTATTGATGTATTTGTGTTTTTCACTCGATGTTCTTTGAGATTTTTGTCTCTAAAATTATATATTTTATCCATCAAATTGTTGTTATTGTACAAAGTGTACGCCATTCGCTTTTGCTCAGAAATAATCTGTTCGTCGTAGCAAGGCGAACAACGGCCATCGTCCTTTGAGCGAAGCCATTTGGCCGTAAGAAACTCCTAGCTTAGCCCATGTTTTTTTATATTTTGCTTTGCTAATGTAAAATTTAGCACACCACCGAGGCGTACTCTCCCCAAACCTTTTCAGCCAAGGCAGCCGTCCGTCCCCCACTGGCCTGGTATTGTTTCACTAAGGGACGTAGTGATGACGTAAGTAGATCACATGGCTATTGGAGCATCTATTTGATTCGCCTTCAGTTAGGGCGTTGTTCAAATGTCGCAAGGAAGGCGAAGAAGCTTTATCGTTTCGTGTGTGTTAATAGCAAGTAGCTGCTATTTTTACAGTCTTGCTGAAATGTCACAACAAACGCGCAGAAGAACTGCTAATGGTATGCGTCTTTATCTTTTCATATTTATTAACTAGTAAACTAGTATTTTCTGACAGAGTTTAATTCAACATTATTCAGATTCCACGAAAACGCCCTCCACTCAAACTTGGAAAACCAGTAATGCCAATGTGCCTTCAACCGTTCCTTCAGCCCCCAGTTCAACCACTCGCTCAGCCGCTATCGCAGCTGAAAGTTCAGCCGCTAGTTTAGCCGCAAGTTCAACCGCTCCTTCAGCCGCACCTTCACCGACACCATCAACAGCTTCAAGTCCATGTCTCATTGGATATCTACAAAACGTAACTTCAAACATGATTTCTTCAAAAGGATCGGAATACTTTTCATTCACGGTGCAGAAACATGATTCTTCGGTGAAAGCTGTATGCTTTTCGCCAAAAAAACACAAACAACAAGTTGAAAGCAAGGCTGAGAGCTGCTCACCGTGCAAACTAACAAAATTTGTCCCTCATCCAAGCGAGGAAGATGTCATCTGGGTGAATAAAAACACTGAGATTGACGACGCACGAGACACGGAGGTCAATTTTTCATTCCGAAAAATTAATGAGACAGCTACCATAACTACAACAAAAGATGTTGCTGAAATCAAAGTAAACCAAATCGTTACCATCCGGGGCCTTTTACTGTTTGGAGAGAAGAAACCAGAACAAGTGCCAAGTAAGCCACACCTTACGAAACTAGAAACTTCTTAGTTGACGACTACGGCTCAATACCTGTGACGCTGTGGAACAAACAAATAAATACTGCCCGAGATACTGGCCAACACTACGAAATACAAAACATCCGCGTACGACAATATAACGGCCAAAAGTACTTGTCCTCCACTACCGAAACCAAATTATTACTTTCGAAACAACTTGGTCAACTAGAGCCACAAGCCATTCAGCAAGCGAAAGAGACTCTCAAACGTCAAATACAAGAAGCTGAAGTTTTCTGCGCCCAAGTGCTCACCGTTGAAATCCTGAAGTATTTCACCTGCGTCAATTGCAAGAAAAAGGTTCAATCACGCCAAGAGTCGCCAATGCTGAAGTGTACCAATTGCAACTGCCATTTTCTGAAAGACAGAAGCTCAAAGAACACAGCAGCAAGAATTTTTATTGAAGGAGATGGTCAAACGTCATGGTACACATTGTTCACACCCAGTATCCAGGCAATCGTAGACTACATGAGTACTAATGCTAATGAGAAGAACGTGGACCAAATGGACGAAGAAGAACTGAGTCAAGTAATTCTTTTGTGTAAAGATTTGAAATTTACTGTGACTCCTACCAATGTAATCACCAATGTTACCTTTACCTAGATGACCTCCCGTTATCATCAGCTGTAGCTAACCAGTAGTAACTAGCCAACAGTTTTTACACAATATCTAACTGTTACCATAAATTGTTATAAATGGAGTTGTGAGATACCGTTATGTTAGTTTGGACTTCACTGATTTATACTAGCTGTCACCTATGTTGCATTTCATAATTTAAAAACACGAAAAACAACTAAGTAAACTAATTTTTTGATCTTAAGGTTTCAAATTGACGGTTACTCCTACCATTGTTACCTTTACCTAGATTACCTCCCGTTATCGTACATGATGAGTAAGTCAGTTTTCACTTTATTTTGTACTTGTCACCAATGTTGCATTTCTCAGCAAGGAGGCAATTAACCACTACAATAATAAACGAACAAAAGTTGAATGAAGTACTTGTAAACACTTTGAAATAAATCAGTTGGGTTTTTGTTACACAAAACGAGTTTTAAAAAAAATATGTTACTTAGTAAGTTTTACAACCCCTCAACTTACATTTATTGTAATCTTTCACAGAGCGAAACTCACAATTTATGTTTAGATATTTCTGGATTTGTCGTAGTTCCTAGTTTTGGAGATTTGGAGGGAGTAGATTAGGTCTTAAGACCTAATTTTAACCACGCGCTGTTCAATATTTATTTTAGTGCGTAAACAGTCCCGTTCTGCAAGAAATTCTTGGATGAATAACGAACAATCGTACAAAATTCCACTTCTCGGACAGAACTGTCTGCAATTGCACATTGAAAGTATGTCATAAATTGCGTCGATTCTATAAAAAACCCGCAGAAAATACAGTCTCGTAAATAATGTCGCGCCACCCAGTCTGCAAATGTCGGAAGAAAATTTACACTTAATGATTTCATTACTTCCAACTCCGGTTTATGGCCACCAACAAACGAAGTTTTACGGATCCACATAACATAATAACAAAGTCCACTATTGTACTGTAGAGTTACGATTAGCAATTTGAGTTTCCCTCTTTGAACTAAGATTTGTTGAAACGTTCCGTAACTGTAGATTCGCAACTTAAAACATAGGTCCCTCGGCGGACATGTGCTTTCGGGTAATTGTTGACATGTGTTTGTGATTGGCGTTGACAATAAATGCTTGGAATCCACGAAGATCGTTGCAATTAAGTTTACAGATAAACACTGCATGTGGCTACTTTAACAGTTAGAAAAATAGGTCCCTCGGGGAGACATATGCTTACGGGTAACAAATGTTACACCCGGTCCATTAACATTGTCTGTGTGATTGTTGACACATTTTTATAATCTGCGCTGACAATCGCTGCTTGGAATGCACGAAGATCATTGCAATTAAGTTTACAGATAAACACTGCATGTGGCTACTTTAACAGTTACAAAAATAGGTCCCTCGGGGCGACATACGCTTAAGGGAAACAAATGTTACACCTGGTCCATTAACGTTGTCTGTGTGATTGTTGACACATTTTTACAATGGGCGTTGACAATGGCTGCTTGGAATGCACGAAGAGCATTGCAATTAAGTTTTTCAGATAAACACTGCATGTGGCTACTGTAACAGTTGCAAAAACTGAGTGAATTTCGAAGGAAGAATGGATGCATTTATAGGGAAAACAAAGAAAAAACGAAATAATGAACGAGAAGTAGAAAAGTGTGCAAAGAGTCGCGATGGAATCCGGTCAAGGTCAATGCAAAGATTTCTTGGATTTGTTTTTTACCTTTTCACTCCAGAAGAACACTGGCAATTCTCAAGGTTTAATACGTTTGTCAAATAATTCTGTGTCACGGACGATGTACAAAGAAAGAAAACAAATAATGAACAGGTCACTTGATAGCATCAAGTAGCTTCATTTGCGTGAGCGATGTTAATGCTTACCTCCCGATTTTCCCGCGAAACTCTTTTGGCTTGCAGGAAAATCACAAAATTTTTCCCGGAAAATTATTTAAAGGTAATTTCGTGACATTTCTGGTGTTAGTTGATCTTGCTTTTTGTTTGCTACCAAATTAGATTATCAAATTTCAAGTTCTTTTACCATCTCAACAACTTTCAGTCTACAAAGAATTTTTATCTAAAATGAAATTTACTTCTTCCCGTCAGGAATTTATACTTTAAATTTCTGCAAAATGTCCGCTTTAAACATCTCGATCTCGAAATGCCAAAGATATGCATCATCCCATCTCTTGGCACATCAAAGTATAAGGTTGTTTATCAGATGAAGAAATTACAAAATGTTTCGAAATTCGAAAATATCTCCATCTTATGACTGGAAAATAAATCTAAAAACTCACTGGAGAAGTCTTAACTACATTTCTACTCCAAAAGAAGGCGACAGTTAGTAAGTTGTGCAAAGAGTCCCGATGGAATCCGGCAGTACGTGATACTGTTTGAAAATCAAGGTCAACGCAGAGTTCCTTTCTTTCGATTTGTTATTTATTTTTTCACTCAAAAAGAGCACTGGTAATTCTCAAGGTTTAATACGTTTGTCAAATAATCCTGTATCACGGGCGATATACAAAGAAACAAATTATGGCCACGTCACTTGATAGCATCAGGTATCTTCATTTTCATGATGCCTTACCTCTCGATTTTTCTGCGAACATCTTTTCGTTTGGATGAAAATCACAATATTTTCACCGCAAAATTATTTAAAAGTAATGTCGTGACCTTTCTGGTGTTTCTTGATTTTAGTAGCTACCAAAATTAGATTATTACTGGGTTGCCAAAGCCAGTCGGAATCTCGGTTTCATTTCCTGGGTTTTTTTATTTTCCGTGTCGGGAAAAGTCTTGCCTGTCACTCCCCTGCTAAGTGGTGACTTTGTGCATAGAGCCTTCTGGGCGTATTTTCGTAGGATCGAAAAGGTAGTAGAAATGCGTAGATTTCTCTGGTGAAAAACAGTAGAACGATTAACTTAACCGGGAATGGCGTCGAAAGTCATGTAACGCGAATGGCGTTTTAGTGGATCTTTGAAAAAAATATACCCTTATGAAGCTCAATAATGGCAAGGCAATTGGATATACAGACGATGGAATCTTAAAAGCGACGAGTAATGGACTTCGACAACAATCTATCGCCCGTCGAGCCGAAATCAAAGTGAGCTGTATTTACCTAAAGTACATTGTAATTTAACACGATCGAGGTTCTTGTCTTCACGCACGCAATGAAATAGGAAGAGGTTTTCGCCTCTAAGAGCAAATATGTTGTTTGTTTCAATAAATTTTTCGCTGGAAAAGGATTCCGTGGTATTTTCTGCCTTTGTGAATTATAATATCATGTTGTGTATTGCATTTTCAAGCTTAATGTTGAAATGTGATATGGGAGAAGTTTTTTAGTATTGCTCTGTAAGCAGAAAGGGTTCACAGGCCTGTTGGAAGCATGCTTGAGTTTCAACAAAATGAACCCCAAAATCAGTGAAGAATTGTGACGCAGTTGAATAATAAAGTAGCTGCTATTTCCAAAATGATGGAACTACCTGGTTAGAATAAATAACGTCGTACGCGTCTTGGAGAGTAAATTTTGACTTTGCATAAACAAGACTTGGGCGATTGTGATCTTTGTTTTGACTTCGCTCATTTCATTGTCAAACTTTATAACACTTGACAGAAAAAGAAACTTACAAAAACCGGGTATCTTGTCATCATTTGACACAGATACTTCACTGTTTGGCGAGTAAACTTCATTACGGCGCCCGCTGAATTCCGGCGATGTCACTTTCGATTTTGCGATTTATTTGTAGAGCGAAAACGTACAATAACAAAATTGAACATTGCAAAAATCCCCCAAAATGTTTGTCGCTGATCGTAACTTTTTATATTCTATATTCACGGTTCAAAATAAATGTTGTTTTCATGTCGTAAATATGTTATTCTCGAGCGATCGTCCTGGTTTTTCAAATTGCAAGCAACTCTGGGTTTCTTGGTTTGCGTTGTCATGGAAAATAACTCACTCACTCACTCACTCACACAACCCCGATGACATAGTGGATTACGGGCTAGCCAGTAACGGCATAAAAACTAATGCCTTCGAACTTATATCCGACAGATATAACATAACAACAAAGTCCAGTATTATCCTGTAGATCTGCGATTAGCAATTTGAAGTTCCCTCTGTTAACTACAATTTGTTGACATTTTGGCAGTTAATTGCAAAAGATTTGGTGGCTAAAAAACTCATATGCTCAAATGCATCCAATTGTAATGCGTCAAAAGCCCTATCCCGAAAAATGTTTACTTCACTGACTCTTAACTCCGTCAATCAGGGCTGAATGGTGTGAAACTAAACATAAGACCCCAAGTACGCACTGCGGACCTATTTTTAAAACCGCTAGCGGCCAAAGAACCTTTTATTATAGAATAGTTAATTTATGGAACTCTTTAGATTATAATCTTAAACTGTGTGATTCAGTCACTGTTTTTAAAAATCACCTGAGGACCAAATTACTTAAAGAACTGTAATTTAATACTTATATATTTTAACAATTTTTAAAATTTTATCTTTTATCTTTTAATTGTAAATAGGAATATATTTGTGTTAATATTGTCTTTGAAAAGCCCCTTGGGGAAAGTCAATAAAGTATGTATGTATGTATGTATGTATGTATGTATACTCAACTGCCTGAGTAAAATAAAATTTTTACTCGTTTTTCAGAGTTCAGATTACTCGGCTTTTTTTGCTATGAAGCAGCCGTTGAGGCGTCTACATCTGGTGTGGGATCAGAGGGCCTTTCCGACGCAATGGTTTCGTCTATTGTGGCTGCAGTGAAAACGGCGATACAGTCGACCAACGCAGCCCAAAATTCTCCCAGTCCCCTCAATCTGGTCGCCGACGCAGTGCAACAAGACGTGGCCTCTATTACGAATACTCCAGTGAGGGCCGTTGAGTCGTCAGGTAGTGAGATATTACCCAGTGCGCCTTTATTTTCTAGTATAGGTGTGCCCTTAGGTAGCCGCTTGAGTGCACGCCTAAAGAATAAGATCTGGGCGGAGGAATTCGTTACCTTTGGCGCTCTTCTAGATACGTCCCCTAATCTGGATAAGTTTGCATTATCAATCACCGCTCCCACCACCGGAATTGGGTCTAAAACCCCTAATTTTACCTTCGAACCGGTAAACCATTTAAAGAAATTGACGTCTATCCACGAGTGGGTGTCGGCTTTCCACACTTTTGTTGCTGTCTACTGCGAAAAATTTCCCAGAGAGACGTCAAATTTGATGCAATTTTGCGAAACCGTGCGCGATATCGCCACGCGTGGGGGGGACTGGAACTATTACGATGAACAGTTTAGGTATCTTCGTCAAGGCAACCCCCCAAAGTACCCGTGGGGAGTGGTGCATTGGGAGTTATGGCATCGCGCGATGATTTTTCGTGCCAAATCTGGATATTTTGCAACCGACAAGCCCAACTCGAGGTTCAGGGGCAAACAACCTATGGTCCGAGGGGTGTGTTTCACTTTCAAGGCCGGACGTCCCTGTGCGGGCTGTAGATATGACCATAGATGTTCCAAATGTGGTGGTAGACATGCAGCAACATCCTGTCAATCTGCCCCAAACATTCCTAAACCAGCCGGAGATAGAGCTATCGCAACTCCATCACATAATAAACAGCCCGCCAGTAACGTCGGTAAAAGTATCCACACTTAGCCCCCTTTTACAACAATATGACGCTCGCCTTAAAAAATTTTTGATTGATGGTTTTTCGTTTGGATTTCGCGTTGGGTTTGTTGGTACTAGCCGATTACGTCTTGCTTCAAATTTGCGCAGTGCGAAAGAACAACCTGAAATTTTAGCTGCTAAACTTGAGAAAGAATTGTGCGCTGGGAGAATTGTAGGTCCATTTTCTCGTCCACCTTTTGATAATTTTATTTCTTCTCCTTTAGGCGTAGTTCCAAAGAAAACCCCAGGAAAGTTTCGGCTTATACACCATTTGTCATACCCCGATGGGTCGTCGGTAAATGATTTTATTCCAGACCAATTCTCGTCGGT
>NC_090869.1:71790172-71795172 GCF_036669935.1 Montipora foliosa | reverse complement strand
TTGTTCGCTGGAAAAGGTGGCCTTTATTAATTCATCATGTTTTACGATATGCAAACTTAACTGGATAGTTTTTATGGCAATAGTAAAGCATTTTCTTGCCAAAATGAGGTTAGCAATTTTCTGGTGTGTTAACTTAATTAAATCGTGAGTTTGTATTTCCCGTGTGCCGCGTAACCTTGATTTCCACTCTCAAAGTCACCTCCAGAACCTACTTTTTGCGTAGATTAAGCATTTAGAATGATGTTCTTGTTTTGCATAAAGCAGGCTAACAAAATCTGTACCTTGCTGAATGCGCATTTGTTAGCGTTAATACTATTTTCGGTCCGATGCTTCTGTTTTATGAGGGGTATATTGTTTTGGTCTCCCATCCAGATACTAACCCCGCCTCATAGGAATTAATTTCAGTGAACTTTGGTATTACAATACTGTCAGATGCTCAGAGGGCACGCATAAACTTGTGGTGAAAAGAAGTTGTGAGGGAACTTGATAATTATCAACATGTCAGCCCAGAAGCCAATGTTTCTCGCTTCTCGTTTATTTGTTATTCTGCAGAGACTGGAAAGCTGTAGTTCAATACCACAGTATTCAGTGCCTTCTGATTTTCTGTAACACGTACCACAGGCAACCTAGTGTATGCTTCACGGAAGCATCTCGTTTTTGTTTAATACCCGTGCCGGTTTGAAAGGCGTGTATTATATATATCGCTAAGCTAGAAAATGATGACATGCCTTCTTTATACTGTGTTCTCTCTTTCTCTGCTTTTGTAGCAAACATTTTGACTCCTGAGAAATGGAACCAAGATCATGCAGCCTCATTATTAAAGGCTTCATTGAGAAATTCATAATAAACGTTACAGTTTAATGACGTCAATTTCTAAGAAAACCAGAATATTAAAACATTTGACTTCAGGCATTTTCATTGGTTTAGATCTGTAATTATACAACAATGATCCAAAGTCACGAAAATGTTTTGTAATATATTAATTAAGGCGTGTTCAACACGGAAATCCATACTTCTCTTCGTTTATGATGGATATCAAAACCTTTCTAGACAATTTTCACGAACATGTTTGTTGTCCTGTATGTAAGACCAGGTTCACTAATCCAAAGCAGCTTCCATGCTTACACAGGTTTTGCCTTCATTGCCTGCAAAGTATTCAACAAACGAGCGGAATTCGAGGCACTATTTCATGCCCAGAGTGCAGGCGAAATTTCACGATCCCTGGAAACGGCGATCTTAATGCTTTTCCAACAAACTTTCGTGTCAACAGTTTGTTGGATGCTTTGCCTGTCACAGAGTGCAATACGAGTGGCATCAAGTGTGGAAATTGCGAGAAAACAAGCGGAGAATCTGCGTACTGCTTCACTTGTTGTTCGTTCTGGTGTGGTGACTGCCTACCTCTGCATAACGGGCTAAGGAGCAACAAAGAACAACACGTATTGGCTTTGAAAGACCTTCGAGACGAAGACTTTGAGAGTATTTTAAAGCAGCCAACACTTTGTGGGAAACACGAAAAGAAAAAACTAAAGTTTTTCTGTCAGGTGTGCAAAATAGTCATTTGCAACGCTTGTGCTCTTACAGATCACGAAGGTCACGCCAAGATTCTTTTAGAACATGCCGCAAAGGAACGCAAATCGATAGTCAATGCAGCAATTGAATCAAAGAAACGAAGAGCGCAGGAGGTGATGACAAGGACTGCGAAAATTGATGAATACTGCGTTTCCATTCAAAAACAAGCAGCAAGAGTGAAAAGCGACGTGCAGCAGTTTGCCGACAGTTTAATTGCAGCCATTGAAGCGCAAAAGAATCACATCTTTGATGAGGTGGAAAACAAAGTGCGAGAATCGTTGCAGCTTCTAGGAGAGCAAAGACACGACATTGAACAAGACGTGAAAATGCAAGAAACAGAAATTGAAAAAATCGAAATGATTGTAAAGCGAAGCACAAACGCTCAAATTATTGAGCTCCATGAATTTCTGGACAAAATAGTTCAGGAAAAAGCTGAAGAAGAAGATTCAGGTAACTCCGAAATCGAACATGTCATGGCTTTTGTCTTTAAAGGGAACGAAAAGTTATCTGATGATCTAAAATTCCAACATATAGGCTGTTTTGAACCTTCTATCACCAAAACTATCCCGAAAGACTCGAGCGCCGAGGGAAAAGGAATCCGCGAAGGAACTGTTGGACTTAAAGCTGAGATTGTTGAAACAACAAGGAAGACACAAAGAGAACAATGTCACCAAGAACGTGATTGCGTGACATTGGAAATCAAAATCGTGAAGGGCGTGACAGTGCGATCAAGCCTCAAATACAAGATAACAAAGATGGCACTTACAAGATTAACTATTTTGCCAAAGAAATCGGAACATGTCAGGCATCCGTAAAAGTTAATGGAGAACATGTTCGTGGCAGCCCTTTTGAGGTTCTCGTCAAACGCAGGCAGTTCAGACCCGTGTTATCCTTTGGAGAACAAGGTTCGGATGCTGAAATTCTTTCCCGTCCTTGCGGGTTAGCAGTGAATGACAAAGATGAGATTGCAGTGAGTGAGTCTGATAACCACAGAGTACAGATATTTACTAGTAATGGAACTCATTTAAGATCGTTTGGTAAAAAGGGTAATCAGCAGGGAGATTTTGACTTTCCTGCTGGAATAGCTTTTCATGATAATAAGATTATAGTGGCAGACGTTAGGAACCACCGAGTTCAACTGTTTAGTGATGTCGGAGGGTCATTATCTTAATCAGTTTGGAGGAAAAGGAAGCCGGGATCATCAGCTTCAGAATCCTCTTGGCCTGTCGATTGACAGTGATGGCAACATTATGGTTGGTGATAGGAATAACAAATTAATCAAAATCTTTTCACTTGATGGTCGGTTTTTGCGTAGTATCGGTAATGAAGGTTCTTTCATCTCTCCCTTTCATTGTATCCAACACGACAACTTTCTTATTGTGTCAGACAAAGGTGATCACTGTATAAAAGTTTTTAATAGAGAGGGAGAGTTTCTTTATAAATTTGGAAATAAGGGGAAGGGGAACGGGGAGTTCGATAACCCTGGCTTCCTGTCAATGGACAGAGCGGGACATCTGCTGGTTTGTGATATATTGAATCACCGAGTGCAGGTGTTTAAACTCAGTGGAGAGTTCGTAACTAATTTTGGGGCAAGAGGGACAAGGAAAGGAGAGTTTAATGTCCCAAGTTCTACAGCAGGCCTTAGCGATGGTAAAATAATTGTCACCGACTTTTATAACCATCGTGTTCAGGTATTTGAATAGAAGTTCAATTTTTCCTGATACTCTTTGTTCAGCGTCATTAAAATTCCTCTGTCGGTGAACAAATTCCCAAATACAATGAGAATGTCTTCATTTGAATCGTTTTTTAAAAGCAATATATTAGTTTACACAATTAAAAGCGGGAGAGCTTCAATTTTAGATATTTCAGGGATGAAAAAGTAAGAGAGGTTTTAAATTTACGCTTGTTTGTCGGAGACTATTTGTTCCTGAGTGTATAATTGCGAATTGCCTTGATCTCCACTATCAAAGACAGGCCAGTTAAAAGAATTCTAGCTGCGGATTATTTCCATGCACAACAAGGAACAAATTGCTTTTATTTTAACCAACGGAATGAAGATGGCTTGTATAATTTTAGATATTTCTATAGATGGCTTGTATAATAGCCATAGATATTTCTATAGATTGCTTGTATAATTTTAGATATTTCAAGGTTGAAAAAGTAAGAGAGGTTTTAAATTTACGCTTGTTTGTCGGAGACTATTTGTTCCTGAGTGTATAATTGCGAATTGCCTTGATCTCCACTAGCAAAGAGAGGCCAGTTAAAAGAATTCTAGCTGCGGATTATTTCCATGCACAACAAGGAACAAATTGCTTTCATTTTAACCAACGGAGTGAAGATGGCTTGTATATTAATTAATCAATGTTATCAGTACCGCGTTCTGAGTTCTTGACCGCTGAAAGCTCAGTATTGGACAGTGCATTTCATTTGTTTATATTACACTTGCTAGAGAAAGCGTGATAATTCATCCACTTGAAATCATCTTTTCAAAATTACTTCGCGTAATACCCCCTTTGAAAGAGGCAACCCATTGCATCACGAGAAAAGATAAAATACGAAGGGGATGGGAGGTGGCCCTAAAATCATAGACGAATGAGACTTTTGGAAAGTGGTGGATGGGAGTTAGACTACAATTTTTTTGTACTAGTTTATACTGCTTGATAATTAAACCAAGTTTTAATATGACTCTAAGTTTTGGTACAAATCAGTTTTCGCGTCACAAATTAAAGTAAAAGTAAAGTAAAGTGATGCATTTATATAGCGCCCTTATCACAACGTCTCAAAGGCGCTTTACAATGATCAATTTACCCACAGCGGACTGGAAGCATATACAGGCGCAAATTGCAGCCGCTTCTAAGCAGTCTATGCATGCTGGTACTCATTTTACCGACCTCGGAAGGATGGAAAGCTGAGTGAACTTCAGCGGGAAAGAAGGTCGCCAAATATTCCAGTCTCGGCAGAACCGGGAATGGAAACCGGGACCTTAGGGTTGGAAGGCAGAGATCTTACCACTGCGCCAACCCCTCCGCAATTAAAAGTGTTGAGAGTTTCATAAATGTCCCTCTGATTAGCGATTAAAGGCAATTATAGGTTCTAAGTAAACTTTTCAAAGCTGTGTCATATTTATATGAAACAATGCTAATGCATGCCGTTGCGAAAAAACACAGGAAGATCAAATTTTCTCTCTTACTTGGTAATATTATGGGGACAGTAATTTAATTTCATGTAGACGATGTGTGTTTTCTGGCGAAATCTTTTAAGTGTAGGAAAATATACACTATAGAGCAATTAGGACAGCTAGTTTTGACGTCATTCTGCTTAATATTTGGTGTAACCTTGCTTAATTAATAAAAATAAAACCTCAAAGACAACTTTGTCGTGATTTTTGTATCCTCAGTTCCCTTCAAAGCTGCAGAAGAGCTTATTCTCTG
>NC_090869.1:71782672-71785172 GCF_036669935.1 Montipora foliosa | reverse complement strand
TCTTAAAACAATCAACTGCGTTAGATTCCCTGATCTTTCTGGGCATATTATTCCATAACGTTAGAGTACCAAAGAAAAATGCGCGATCACCAAGAGTTGCCTTAGATTTAACAGGAGGATAACTAAGCAAAGTGCAATCACTAGAGTTCCTTAGGTTATATCTTGACTCAGGTTTACGAGTAATCAAAGAAGACAAATATGAAGGTGCTAGACCCTTAAAAACCTTAAAACAATCAACAGAATTTTAAATTCAATTCTAAACTTAATAGGAAGCCAATGCAAGTCCACAAATAAAGGAGTAATACGACAATATTTCGTTTATTTGCAAAATAACCTAGTACTCATATTCTGTACACGCTTTAATTTCTTGATTTGATATTTGGGGATGCCATTTAATACACTGGTGATAGATACTTTAGAAAGTTGTTAAAATGTACCAATGATCAAGAATACGGTCGTATCATCATTAAGTTTCAATTTATCATTCACCATCCAATTACGAATGTCATCAATGCAACTTTCCATCTTGGCCAAGACGACGTCTTGATTAACACTAGAATCAGGACAGAAGGACAAATAGAGCTGACTGTCGTCTGTATAACCAACTCCACAATTTCAAATATCTTGCTAGCAACGGCCCAAGACATGAACTCTGAGGTACTCCATACTTAATGTAAATTTCCTAGGGATTATGCCATCTATTGATACTTGTTGAGTTCTACCAGTCAAGTTATTAGCAATCAGGAGAGTGCTGTATCCTGAACATCAAATGCAGATCTCTGTTCTGCACAAACTTAATCCGGAGGCAAACTGTTGCTATGGCAACTGCACGATGGATGTTATTTTATGCATTGGTTGATGGACATTGCTGGTGCTACGTTTGAAGAGAATTCCTTTAATATTTCTGAACATTTTTCAAGTTATGTGATTTGCTTTCCTTTGAAACCACTGATGAGGTCATCAGGTTTTACAGAAAACGTTCAATATGTTTTGAACGATAGGAGATATAATCAAAAATGCAAACACCATGTTTCTTTTCTTAAAAACGTTTTTCAAACAAGCTTCAATTATTACTTTTTTAATTTCATAGGCACTTAAAAGTGTGGCCTCCCGCGCATTCGTTTTTAGGGGGAGTCGTATTTCACGTGACTCGTCCCCAGTCTTTTCTAATACTCGCCATTGACGAGGGGTATTATGAGAAGGAGAAAGAGAAAGAGGTGAGATGTCTCTTTTACTCTACCCTTCCCATTCTCCTCTTCGTGCATCTTCCGCCCGTTTTCCCCTTGCCTTGCGCCTAGGAGATGCATATGACTGGGGACGAGTCAGGTATTTCACCTCTGTTTGTGGAGAGGACGCGAAATACGACTCTCTTAGAAACGACTAATCGCTTGTTCAGTTTTGCGAACTGCGATGGACAGCGGTTGCAAAGTGCATGCAGCAGGTACAAATTACAACAAAGGTTACATGTATTAAAGTGCGACATATGCAACAAATTGAGAAGAGCGACGATTGTTGCATTTGCCTAGTGTGCTAGAATGGAATTGATTGGTTGAAGCAGATTACGTTTGTCACAGCATATCGAATCTGTGGACGACAGTATCGATCTATAAATACTGGTGTTGTAGCTAACAAACGCAATTGCCAAAGGTAAACGATGGACTGTCCAAGTATCACCAGATCAAAGAAAGCATTTGCGAGACTGGACGTGAACCTGGTTCCCTATTAGCGAATACGGAGGATTCCCCGGATGGATCCTCTGAACAAACGTTTTGCAGACAGCAGAAAAGGATGTACGCCTCTGAAAACTGGATATAAAGATCATTAGATAAATGGGAGATCTCGGCCAAATAAATTAATCCATGATTGATGTAATTAAAGAGCAGGAGACCAGTCTAGCTGATAACCTTTTCTTGCATGTACATTGTTTTAGCCTGCAAACACAGACGTATTTCCTGCCCAAGAAACGACCGCCTGAAATACGTAATCTTATGTGTTCGCAGACTAACTCTGTTCTTGTATTTCGCCCCAATTTTCGTGCGGTCAGGACAATCTTCAAACTCATCTTGTATGTTTCTCCTCGGAAACGTTTGTTACTCAAGCTAAAGCTGATCAGAAACAACACCAAGTTGTATCCGGGCACACAGAGGTTTGACAGTTATCCTCTAGACGCAACACAGAGGGTACTATTGTGAGACCGTGAGATGAGTTCTGAAATCGTGAGTCTCACGACTAAACGATGAGAGTTGGAAGGACTGGGTTCTCAAGTTCCTTTATTGTGACGTGGCTGCCTCAGCTTGATGATGCTATCACCATGTTCAAGTCTTTATATCCAGTATAAGAAGGTGAAATCCATTTTACAGTTCATATTTTTCGTCAGAATTTAATACTTGAATTTTGGGATTATAGCGCCGAAAGCATACAAGGAGTCGGTGAGTTGTTGTAGTTCTCGCGAATTGTGGATATTCTGGTTCTGGGTTTACGGGTTTCGGGTGGGATATCT
>NC_090869.1:71745172-71750172 GCF_036669935.1 Montipora foliosa | reverse complement strand
TTGTCCATAAGTCGCATTGAAGGTCCCTCATGTCAACATTAACTTTAACAAGCATGGTATCATCCCTGACAAATCCACCATGTCGGAGTTCTACGTGAGAGAGAAGTGTCGGACAGCCTGAGGCAATATTCATATCCGACGTTGGTTTCTTAAAACTTGAGCTGTTAGGATCTGGACGAAAAGCATCACTTTCGTCCTTGATCTTGTTCTGGTCCATAAAATGGACCTTGTGAAGGAAAGGCCAGGGTAATAAGGCATCTTATTATATCTCTCAGATAGTACGCACGCTGTGATTGGCTAAATTAGCGGACCGTATTCTACAGTACGGCCCGCTGTACAGCCCGCTAAATTTAAAATTTCGACAAAACATCATCTAGCGAGTTTTTCATGTCATTTCTGTAGCATAAACTTGTACTGAAAACTGTTTGAATCTTGCAAGTAACTATTTCAAACTTAACAGCCAAGAAGATTTAGTTTTTGGGATTTTGGCACGGCATTCTTTGTGGCAGTTGAACCTTCCGCTTCCTTTGACTAGTTTCCTTGCCCGCGCGCCGGTTAACCTCAGAGATATACGCTATGACTAACTTAACTTAAATCAACGGGAAAAAACGAGGATCCGTAACTTACAGTACGGACCGAGAAAACGAGGTTAGTAAGAGGTATGTATTCACCGCGCATGATGACAAAGAAGACCGACACGTGAGATCCTTTGCCCATCCCATCACCATTTAGGTAAAGACGGGCACACACTTTGTAACCAAACCGCCCAACGTAGAACGGAGGACTGTAAATGGAAATCGTCTTCCCAGAAACAGCTTGGTACTGGTCGATTTTCCAAAGATAAACTCCCGGAATTTATCTCTGGAAAATCGACCAGTACAATCTAAGATTCCAAGAAGCTGTTATATGACGTTGCCTCAAGCATCTGAATCTGAAGATTTTGTCCTGAAAGTTGAATTTCATGCAAACCCAGCTGGTTCTCATTTCTTTCCATACGCCGTTCACAGTTGGTGTGATAATTTGACAAAGAACGTGGTCTCGTCCCGTTTTCTTTTGAAGTCAGTGTGATTTCCTTGACGTGAGCGCTAGCTCGCTTTGCAAATTGTTAACGCTTGTTTCGTGTTCCTTTACAGTGATCAGAATTTCCTCAATCTGCGAAGAAACAACTTAACGGTTCCGTTTCCTTCATCCGCGGCGGCAGCATCTAAGGCACTGCGTAGTTTCTCCAAGTCGTTTATTTGCCGTGTGATTGATCTCTCTATCAAGGATATTTTTGTTTGCTGAGTTTGGATATTGATTTTTGCCGCCACAAGCTCCTCGGTTTGATTCGCAAGTTCCTGCTCCAAGTTGTTCTTCTCTTTCTGAAAGTGGTCGATCTGGGCCCGGTTGTTCAAAAGGTGATGACCGCTGATCCTAGATTAAAAATTAAACAAGGAGTTTATTTCTCTACTCCCAAATGCTTTTCCACGCTGATATTCGGCAAAACTTTACATTAGAAGGGGTCAATCTTAAAAAACAAAAATAAGAAAAATAAAATTTCACCAAAAAATTGAAAAAAAGAAACAAAAGTTTACACTAATCCTGGATTAAGTTAATCGGCTTTCGAACAACTCGGCCCTGTTCTTCAATTTGTACATACTTTCTCCGGTTTGATTCATCTTTTCAACGTGGATCTTTATAGTGGCTTTCAAGTGCTCATCAACAGATTCTTTTTTCCCCTGTTGACCAAAAAACACATCACATCAGACACCACTTAACATTATAAAGAGGATAAAAATCTGATGTACCTGGCTTTCGATAAGCTGTGAGGACGAGGAAGTGCAAAAGTCAATGTTTATTTAACAATGAGAGGGAGATCTCCGTCTGTGTACTGCGGAGTGTTGAATCCTTGAAGGCCTTCTCTGAAAAGTCTACCATTATATTGCAGAGTTATGAATCCCGAGGAAACACGTGTGACCTCACATCACAGAGAATCTATAATTTTCATATATTTCGACAAGCGAAGAAGCTCTTAGAAGATTACGACAGTTACAAATTCCGCGGAAGCCAAAAGCAAACTCGGAAGGCCCGAATAAAAAAATCAGGCTTAAAATTTGCGTGATGAAAATTCGAGACCTCGTTAATACTAGCACAAGCAACGCTCATCTGTAAAATCTGACAAGGACTCATGCAAGATTTGTCCAATAGTTTAAAGACAGTGTGCCGTTAATGGCAAATGGCACCTCGCTAATTGCCAGAAATGATGAAAATCCTGGTATGCTAGCAGGTTACTCCCTTTGAATACTTGCCCGCTATCCTAGGCTGACGGGAAAGAAATTAGCCCTAAAGTTCACTTAGCATAGATCAAAGTAAAAAGAAAAAGGTTCTTAATGTTGACAGTTTCGATGACTGTCAGCCGGCTATCTTTATTAGCTAACAAGGTGACTTTTGTCGAATGTTAAATGTGACCTTACACAGCAAAACTGATACTTAATAAAAGTTATATACTATTCACCTTGTTAGTTTTGATAAAGATTATAGCTGACAGTCATCGACAATGTCAACATGAAAAATCTTTTTCTTTTTATTGGGAGGGGGGGGGGGGGGGAGGGGCATTTGCTAGCCTCATGAATATCTTTAACAATAACCCTGAAATTAAATAGCTTTCCTTGAGATTGGCTAAATAATTCATCACCTCAGCCTTTGCTGTTCTCTGCAAACCCTAATCATTAGTCGTGGTGTTTTTTAAACCAAGAATCCATGATCATAACCTGTGCGCAGTTTGATAAATAAACATTGGCAATTTCAGTTTAATTACAGACGTGATCAGCGAGAAAACGTTGAAACCTTCGCCAGGAAATTTTTATGGTTTTAAGAAGCTTCGTCTTTCACACTGACAGTAATGTATCTTTTCTTTTTTGCTGAAAGTACTTTAAAACTCCAAATAGCACTTGTTCTCTCAACTTATTAAAAGGCACTCACTTTGAATTCACAACCATGAATGAAAAACGGGCACGGTACTTCCGCGTGAGGACACTCCTTGGTCAAGTGGTCATTCAACATGTCACGTGGTATAGTCTCCTTTCCGCAGAGTATATGACATTTTAAGGGAAATTTCCGGCACAAACCAAAATGATCCTGCAGATAAACAGAAGACAATAACTTTTGTTTTCAGTTCTCTGCTCAAAACGGATGAAAATGAAACGATAGCACTGTCAACCCCATTTTAACATTCTATTATGTCACCTCAGTACACTACATGTCTTTATTTATTAACAACAATATAGCAGGGCCTGGGGTAAGGCCCCAAGAATATTTTGAAAAGGAATTATTTTTAGCAGACACTGGCAAACATTATATAATTATTAAATAAAAGTCACAATTCTTGGGTTTCACTCACGTGATCAACAGCCATGTTTCTCAACGAAAACAAAAGAAGACGTTAGCATAATAATAGCTTTCAATTCCCGGAACATGGCCGCCATTTCATTGTTTGGGGACACCAACATGGCGGCCGTGACGTCATGTAAAATCCAAGAATTGGACCTTCCTTCTGCATGAATTTCTTTTTCTTTACCTTCTTCTTTGCGCGAATTTTTTTTCTTGGCATTTTCCCTTGCATGAATTTTTTTTTGGTTTTTTTCCCCACCCCATCACTTTTCTAATGGTCCGTCCCTAAGCTCATATTGTGGAGAACATTTAGTAGAATCTTACTGCAAAAAATCAAACATTTCTGATACAAATTGGCTGAGATATCTCTTTTCATCATATTTGAACAAAATTTGGTTGAGTGTATGACGTCATCACTTGGCTAATTTGCATATTTTAAAAACTCGAATATCTCTGGAAAGAAAAGAGATATTTGAAAAAAGTAAACAGCATTTTTCCTCTCACGCAGACTACTTGTTTACGTTTCAAAATGGCTTAGATAGGAAAGATGCGATTTTCGTCATAGTACCACTTTAATTCAAAGAGGAAAAAGAGATTCACTTATTAATCCTGTGATGTCTCAGGTATGAATGCTGCACGAGCGAGTCAACGTTAACTGAGCTAAAACGTCAAGTTTCAATTCGGTAGTTTTCTTTTAAATAATAGTGAGGTAATATGACTTGCTTTTTAAAACTAGCTCAATATATATTCCTTCTCCAATACCTTCAAGTTTCTTTGACACACTTTTCCTCTGCAATATAGACAGAACACAGCCCTGTTAATACAGGTATTTGATGCGTGCTCTTCGAGATTTCTTCGTTCCGTTGTCTCACCACAGGCAGGGCACTGTACGTCACCATATTGACAGCTTGTTTCATGGGCCTGCTCGATAAAACAGTAAGAAGGAGGTCAGAATTATTATAGAAGATTAAGGACTGAAACCTGCGGCATGTTTTGAGTTTTCAAGGCCGGTAATCGTAAATGTCTCCACTCTTAATAATAACTGGAGAACGAGAAAAACTATGACCATTCTCCACCTCTTATAAGTAACTTGCTGACTAATGACTACTGTTATATTTATGAGGGAATGCACCTTTGTAGTCTTTGTACTTTGTATGGGGCTATTTAGTGTCAAAAGAGTAACATAATTCATCCATGGACGCGTTGAAAGAACCTGAAGGAAACGGGAGTCTGCCATTAGCAGTGCAAACGGGTCGTAAACTGGCTGTTAATTTGTCGACAGTGAAAATGATTGTCTCTTGGTTTCACGTGAGCATTTTGCCTAATAAAGTTGCGTGAAGTTCAAAGAACGACTCTCGTGAGTGATTGGCGTCTCGACAACCTGAGCACAGTCACGAGTCTTGTGGACCTCTGAAGAAGACTTGCTATTTACTTGTTTGAGCAGGTTGAAGTTTTGGTCCGGCCGGAGTCGAACTCACGACCTCCCACATGGCAGACCGGTGCTCAACCAACTGAGTCACCGGTACGCGGTGCTTAAATGCAAACGTTCTGCATGATAAATGTGACGCAGTGTATCCCTGTCAACCTCCTCATCACTTTATCCAAAAATACTACTTAATATCACCCCTTGG
>NC_090869.1:71732672-71740172 GCF_036669935.1 Montipora foliosa | reverse complement strand
TGGTTCTTGCCAAATCGGACCCCAGAAGTTTTCATATTCTTCTCTTGTGGTGTTAGGGCTGTCGAGACCTCGGTGTACCGTCTTGTTGCTGAATTCCACTTTGTCAGGGTCAATTTCATTTGCTGTGAGGTTTCTCAAGTGTTTGTAGAATGATCTTTCATTTTGGTCGAACCAGCTGTTGATCTTTCTTCGCTCAAAAGCTCTGATCTTGTTCTGCTTTTCACGTTTTTGCATCCGTATGATGTTTAACTTTCTTTCTTTAAGTGATGCTAGTTCTTTCAGTCCTAACTTCCTTGTTTTTAATTCTTTCTTCATCCACTTCCGGTTTTTCCATAGAGTTTTAGTCAGCTTTCCGTTTGCGTTTTGTCCTGTCTATTTCTGCAGTTACCTGTGAAATCTCTTTTCTAGTTTTACTCAAACGCTTGTCCATTAGATCAAGCCATCTCGGTTTTCTTTCCTTTTGCTGTCCGTCTTTGCGTTTTACATTTCTCTCTATTACTAAACTCCATGCCCTCGCTAGTGAATATAATAGGCAGTTCAAATCCCAGAGGCATCCAGCCGGGTCTTGACATGGATCTCGAGTTGTTATTTCCGATGCTATTTTATTCAATTGCTTTAGTTGGAGATTATTTGGCTTCTTCTTGGAGAGTGTTTTTAGATCTCGATTTTTCCAGTTCCCTTCATCTTGTTTGATGTAGTTGTATGTTTCCAAAGCTTTTTGTTTGATTTCTTTGTGCTGTCCATCTAAATCTATTTCTGGACTTGGGTTCCTTTGTTGGCGATTTCTTTGTATGGTGTTGCTTGATTGATCTTCTCTTTGTTCTCTCTGGTTGCTGATCTCATTTGCAATTCTTGATGAGGTCGTTTTGGTTGACTTGTCAATATGTGCAATTTTGTCCCGAAGATTTTGGGCAGTTTTACCCAAGTACTCGTAGCCCATTTCGTTCCAAAGCTTGAGAGTTAGGTTCATAATACCTTCCTTTTTTCCATTAGGTTTTAGTGGACAGTCCGGAGAGTTGTTTAATTCAACTGCTTTCATCTGACATGTTTGCAAGTCCACACACATCTTATCAGTCCACTTGGTTCGGCATCCACGTTGGTTAGTTACATCACTCATGTCGTAGACTCCTCTTGAAGTATTTCTTCCTACTTGAGCGTGCTGGCGCCGATGTTTCGGTTTATTATTATTATTATTATCATTATTATTATTATTATTATTATTATTATTATTATCTTGTTTTCGCACATTGGACTTCCAATGGAACTTCCGTACTCCAGGAAGCTTGGTGACAACAAGTCTCCTCAAACTTCTAGGACCTTCCTAAGAATCCTTGCCGTGTTCAGAATAACACTTTTCTGAAGCTCGTCTATCTTGGTCTCTATACCAATATTCTCTAGTCTCTTCTTTAGATCTTTCGGAACTGTTCCAAATGTTCCGATTACAATAGGAATTGCCATTGTTTTCATTTTCCATAACTTCTTCAATTCTCTTGCTAGATCCTGGTATCTCACTACCTTCTCGACTTCTTTCTCCTCAATACGGCTATCATATGGTATTGCAAAATCTATTATTTTGCAACATTTATTTCTCTTTTCAACAACAATCATGTCCGGTCTTCTTGCCTCTATCACGTGATCAGTCTGTATCGTAAAATCCCATAATATTTTACATCTCTCATTCTCTAGTACTGGCTCAGGTACATGTTCATACCACTTTTCATTGACAATGAAACCTTTCTCTTTACAAACTTCCCAATGGATCTTCTTACCCACCCAGTCATGTCTCCTTTTATATTCCTTTTGTGCTAATTTAGGGCATTCACTCACAATATGATTTATGCTTTCATCCACCTTTCTACACATTCGACATTTACTGTCCTCTTGAGTGTTATTATTATTATTATTATTATTATTATTATTATTATTTTGTAATCCCATTACAGTTTCCAATATCTGAAACGTGTCGGTTATTAGTGGCCTAGCTAGTCATATTTGTATTGTTGTATTTCAAAAGGTCTCTTGAAGTTGATATAACTGGAATTCGCTGGCACAACACACCACCTCTCTGGAAAGGGCAGTGTCTCTGAACCCTTCATTTGCTTCACTGAAGGGAAACACTATGGAGGCTATGGAAGATCCAGAGGCAGAAAGTACCTTCAGCAGTGTGGAAGGCAGGTACCGGTAGGTATATTTTCAGGCTTACTGTAAACATTTGTCAAGTAAGACCTAAAAAAATGAGGAAAAGTATTCCTTTGAAGTTAACAGGTTAGAAAACAGTTCACTGGAACTCCGGAGAACTCAGTGCACAAGTTTGAATTTAAGGGACCACATTTTCTTATCTTCAGAAGTCATGTATTTACATTTATAACATGGCTGCTAAATTCATGTAGCCAAATTCAGTTGCACGAGCATGCCTCATATTCCCATTGTGCATGCTGGTGATGTTGGTGGTAAAGTGCCGGTGTTAAAATGTTTTAAAACAATTGGCTCATACCTGTACAGGCGCGTAGCGTCCTATACGCATATACGCACGTGCGTACTTGAAGTGACCAGAAAATTTTGAAGTTTTTAGCAATTGTTTCTATTCTTAACATTTTACTTGTACGCAACCAAGATTTCGTGATGAAAGCACCACTTTGATTAAAGTCTAAAAACTGAAACAAAAGCTATACCATGTTCTAACTTAAATTTGCTTTGTACCTTATTTTTGCACTAACAATGCAGTGTTGTTTGGCCAGCGTGCAACAAAAAGGCGAGGTTGCAAAGGAGCGACGTTCCAAGAACGTTCGTGACAAAAGGAGCGACGTTCCGAGAACGTTCTTCACAATTCCAGTCACGCTAGCACAGCCAAAACAATGTTTTGTTTGCACCAAGTTTGCTCAAAATAAGGGCAAGACGCTTTGTTGTTTGCTTGTATTGACACAACTATTTCGACAAGAAATAAAGAACGCAGTATTTTTCGCTCAGTTTACTTAGGTTTCTAGATCATATGTACTTGTGCGTACTTGAAAAAATGACCACGCTACGCGCCTGCTGTATGTCAGATGTGCGTTCATCAAGATATGTTCAAAGCACTCAAGAAGCTAGACTTGCCCTGAGAAAATGGAGATGAATCTGCTTTTACTATAAGTAAATATTCACTAGTATTGGTTGCTATGCTGTGAATGAAAATTTCCAGATGCCAGTGTTCGATCAAGGTCATGTGTTTGTTGTTCAGCCAGTGAATCTAAACAATACAATCTGTTGTTGCAAACACAAGGCCCTCAATACACTTAATGCTTAGGGGATTGCGTGAATTTAGAAATTTGAATTACAATTAGACTTTCAACAATGCATTGTTGGATGAGTACAACTTGGACTAATAGTATATTTATTTGTATCTATGATGCAAGAGCAAAAACATGAAAAAAAAAATTAGCTGAAAATTTCAATTTGGGGTCCATTTCCATCCTGTAGTTTTAGCATTTTCACTACTATAAAATCCTTCCGTTTCATGTTTGGTGAAAAATAACTGTCATTATTTTGGTTGGCAGGAATCAAACGTTAGAGGATGTGAAGCTGTTGGGGAATGGATAGAGCCATTGAGGAACCATTTCTGGCACTGTGCTGAGCATTGTGCTGGGGATGAACAGACTTTAAGGGTTGGTAAAAAAATACGATAAATGCTGCGATATAGTGGACAAATGTACAGTTGTTAATTTTTGTATTACTGCAGTTAATATCATCTCCACATTTCCTGTTTCAAATTTGTTTGCTTGAAAAACAAAAAGTTTACCTGAAAACAGGGTAGAAATATCAGTATGTCACTATGCAATGTACAGTATCATACATGTATATCAGTATAATAAAATTCTTAGTACTGGTTTACATATTTGCCATGTGAGTGCCTAAGCAAGTAAATTAGTGTGGGAGGCTAAAGCAGGCTTTCAGCCAGAAACATGAAAATAATATTAATACTAAAAAGAGTGGATGTACTTGGGATACAATTCCCATTAAAACCCAATAAAATAGAGCACTGTACATGGATATCATTTTGGCCTGTCACAGGACAGTAATTATCAAACTGACCATTTTTTGAACTAGTATTCTTTACATAGTATAGATTGTTTCATGTCACACTGATCCCATCTGTTCTGGCTTATAATTGAGCCCACAACTAGTGATGTTCTTTTTTTTCATATTACAGCTATGATGTTTTTATCACACGGAATTTTGCTGGCAGCACTTGACCACAATTTCCATCTGTTCCGCGATGACATGAAAGACTCGACTGGCCAAGTGCGGTACACAAAACAGTACAGCAAAAGGCCTAGAAACTGGAAAGCAGAACCACCGAAGGAACCGAAATGTTATCCACACTGGCCACTGCTAGCTGCCAAGATCCTTGAAAGGAGGGCCAAAGACAAGCAATCAATAGTCAGACCCGCAACATTACCGGCAAGCCATCCAAAGCAACTAGCACCCACTATTGCAATGAAAGAGGCCCCCAGCACAAAGGATTTAGGGGAGGCTAGACTTTCCCATTTTAGTTAGGAAGTCTGTCTCTAAGTAATATTGTGTACTGCATCCAAAGAAATTCTGCATAGTGAAAATTAGCACTCCATTTGGTTTTTCTTTAAATTTTTTTGCTTTAGACTTTTGTTATCACTTTTGTATCACTTTCTCAGATTTGTTTAGTCAGTGATAATAAATTATGATAATTACATTGGTTTGGATTTTACAACATTCAGTTGAAAATCATGTAACTGCTGTGTTTATTACAAATGGAGCAGTTGTAAGGAGTGTTAAATTATATAAGCAGTAAAAGGCTAGTAACACACAGATAGTTTGTAGTTCCAGAAAATCTCCATGGGATGAGGGGCTCTCAAAGACCACATATTAATTTTTTTTTTTTTGGAATCCCCAGAAGGGTGGGCAGAGGTCTCGGGACTTACATGAATCCATTCCATGGGGAGATATGAATACTTTCTGGAACTACATAATAGTATCATGTAAAAATAAGTGAATGGTCTCTACACCATAGTCAATCATGATAAAATAATTGCCAGGAAGTATTTCATTGGTGTCATTTTCAATAATACGTAGTTTTGTCTTTATGTTAATAATAGTACAGCTTGATCAATACTACCAGAAACAAAAGAACACTTCAGTAGTTTGCTTGTCGTTTGGACACAAAGTGAAATGTGGCATGTACTGGCACACATAGGTAATATCATGATGTACATACAGGACCTATACGCAGTAATGCACTGGAAATAGGATTTTTAATTTTTTTCGGACCGCCTGATTGTGGACGAACCAGCCCAGCTGGTGATAAAGAGCTGGAAAAAGTCTGGGCTCTAGATTTTGTACGCAGATTTGTTGTTGTTGTTTTTTTTAATACACAGTAATAATAAACAAAACAAAACTGAAGAAAAACAATTTAGAGATAAATTGTCTTGCCTATAATTTACGCGCTCCTTTCATAACAGAAACCTGGGCACTGAACCTACTGGTAATAACGATGTGATACACATACAAACCATGCATCTATAGAATCATCAAACACAGTTTTGGTAATTGATTTATATGTAGAAACTAATTATTATAATCATGGTAATTTTCAACGTCTATCAGTTTGTTGCCTTGACCCAGTTTGAGCTTACAGGGCTGAAACTTCCCGGACAGACACGTACAATCTCAGACTAGTTTTAGCGCATTTGTTCACCAGAATCCAAGGCATACTAACTTGGGGGATGGGGTTGAAATGCACTGCAGTCGGGCATTACATGTAGGTACACAGGTGGGATTCAGCTCTACACCTGCATGTTTGAGCAACAAGGGGAATACATTTAGTGTCTTCTGAAACCCATGTATTGCCCATCTAGAGCAGGGTATGTTTGCCATACATGTCCAATACACTCGACCTGAGTCGGGTTGTCTTCACTCGCAGGCGGATTGAGTCCGATCGCAAGCGGAACCGGAAATGGGTGCATGGCGCTTGATCAGTGGTACCGGAAGTGAGGGTTAACAGGAGCGAGAGGGTTTGAAAAAGTTGGCAAACAGACTCGATCGGATCCGATGGAGACAGCTCTTCCTGGCAAGAGTCAATCGGACTCTCGGAAGTCAGTTCGCGCGTGACAGAAAATATCTCTCAGCCATGACGCGAAACAAGCACACGCTACACGTGAAATATACGTCGTTCTTAAAGGCATGAGGCGATACAAGCGCGCTACACATGTAACATTAGTCGTTCTTTAAGACATGAGGCGAAAGTTAACATCACGAAATATTGCACTCCACACTATACCTCGTTCTTTAAAGAATGGAGCTGAACAAGATTTTCACAAATCCAGGTCATTGAATTTCCGATTGCGACAGAAATTCTTGTCATCCAATCTCCGACAACAATAAATTATTAGCTTTTCAGTCAAATTCACTGATTTCAGTGACGAAGACAAAGATACTCTACGTGAACGAGAGCCTTTCCCTGGATGAAAACTTTCATTTGTTTTTCTAATTGAAATTGTGATTAATTCCATAAGACATTAGAAACTTCTATAGCATTCTGGAACTGTTCTAGTTAAAAGAGCTCTATATTGATTATATGTGAAATATAGAATGGTCAAGGTTATGACATTAGAAAGTTCTATAGCATTCTAGAACTGCTCTAGTTTGAAGAGCTCTATAGAAAGTTCTATATCATTCTAGAACCGCACTAGTAAAATGGTCGTATGTGCAAACTTCTAAAGTTCTGATTAAAGTCAAAATTCGCAGTTCTAGAGTCCGATTTCTAGAGTTCTAAGTTCTAGAATTCTCAATTGTTATATGTTACCCTCTGTGGGCTCTAGAATGTCTAGAGTTATAGAATAGCCAGACTCTCTAAGTGAGTTCCAGAACGTCTAAACTGCACACTAGGCTTGGTTGATTTCACTGATTACCATTCACTAGTTTAAATACTAAGCACTCATTTAAGCAAAAACAAATCCCCATGAATACCACGTAACCACGTTATACCTCGACCGTATCCGAGCACCTTAAGTGAGCTAAAACGTTCCCCCGTTTTCCAAAACGAATTAAAAATGGACATGAAAACTTGACTAAACCAGGTCTCGCTCTTTAGCCTTCACTTTGCGGTTCGGTTAACTACACTTTTCCCGAGATTATGTGAAGAAGAAAGCACTCGTTTACTGAAAGATTAAGCCTAAGCGCTCCTTTCAATTATTAGGCCCCAGTAAGCACTCTCGCAAAAGTTTAGCTTTCATTTTGCGGTTCGGTCAACTACACTTTTCACACAATCTCCGACAACAATAAATTATTAGCTGTTCAGTCAAATCAGAGTAGAAGACAAAGATAATCTGAACGCCTTTCCCTGGATTAAAACTTCCATTTGATATTCTAATTGAAATTGTTATTAATTCGGAATAACTGATACGTTATTTATTTATGAAAATAAGTAAGTGAAAAGTCAACATTGAAGGATGTTGAACAAACCCAAAAAATTATTACTACCCCAGCAAG
>NC_090869.1:71720172-71725172 GCF_036669935.1 Montipora foliosa | reverse complement strand
AAATCCTCCCTGGAACCTACCATGAAAATTGACGAAAGGAATGTTACAGTGAAGGCTCACCCAGTTGTTGGAGGAAAATCTGGTAACAAAGGCAAACACTCTACAACAAGGATTTCCCACTCCTAAGCTTTATTTCACACAATATTTTCCATACCAAAATAAGGTATTAATATTATTTTTCATGCACAATTAAAAAAGTAGCAATGGACAGCTCAGATAAACTGAGATAAATGAACTCACTTGAGATGCAAGCACAAAGAAAAACGATATAATTATGAAAGCAGGGATAAAAAAGAAAGGATATTTACAGTTTTTTGGGCACACCTTGCACTTTTCATGTACGCTTGAAGGTGTAAGCCTTTTCCTGCACCATTTGCAAACTGACAGAGAATTTAGCATAACCACCTAATTTGCTTCTGTTGTTTGATCACTTGTGTGAACGGGCCTTGTCACTAATATTGGCTTTTGGTATAATGACTTTGGAGTACACACTGTTCCCCCACTGGACCAAGGCTCCCAAAAGCATAACCACTTTTAAAGTTCGTATGAGCTTTTTTTTCCCTTTGTTTACATGAAACTTCACATCATGTCAAAAAATTATTATACAAGACAAAATAATGAGCGTCCGAATCACCTCTTCAAAGCTACAAGTCAAAGTAAATTTTGCTTTTCGCTATTTTATTTTGTTCTTCCCTTAAATTTTGAAGTTAAATGAATTCTAGAGTTTTTCATAACCTTTTAATGCAATCGTCCGAATCACCTCTTCAAGGCTACAAGTCAAAGCAAATTTTGCTTTTCGCTATTTTATTTCGTTCCTCCGTTTCCCTACCCAAAAGCGCTAAAAAAGTGTGTCTGCGTTTTGCCATACTCTGTTTCAGTGAAAAGTTACAGTATGTTTTTGAAATAGTATTTAAAAAGTGTTCATACAAAAATTGCTCTCAGAGAAAAAAAAATTTGCAATAAAAAATTCGCAGACACATTTTTGTTGTTTATATGTTAATCTAGACGCTGTCAAAATTTTGGGACAATCGGGAAAATTCCATTTGAATTTTACCTCTTTAAAATGTCCGCTTCACATGAAAAAATTGATTCGAGAAAACAGCGCTGAGACTGTAAATCAAACGGGTAATTTTTACTTCCGTCCAAAACGTAAAACCGCCATTTCTCTGCCAATATTCAATCTTTTTTAATAATTTCCTTTTTACATTAGATATCCTATTTTGAACACTACTTTAACCAAAAAATCCAAATCTGAAGAAAATTGCCAATCTGAAGGTATACGGTAACCTTAAAAGTGGTCACACTTTTTTGATCATTCCCAGAATTCTACGTCCAAACTCTGTCACCGACGCAAACTTGAGGCCCTGCCAGGGGGGTGTCCCATGTTGCTTGTCTGAATTTTAAAAGGTCTCATGTCAGTGCTTTGTCAATGTTTCATGTTACTGTGACCATTGCTGTTAGAAATTAAAAGAAAGAATGTCGTTTGTCGTGATTTCACTTATGTGATGTCACTACTTTTTAGGATATGTCGCTTGTTGGAATTTACCCTGGCAGAGCCTCAAGCTCCCCACATGGAAGCTCGCAGGAGTCATTACCTTTCTTTAGAAGCAAGTTCTTGTTTTAAAAACATTGTACTAGTATGCAGTTCCATAACTTCATCATGAGTAAACCTTGGTCTCCACTGGGGCCAAGGAACAACTGGAAGATCATTTAGAAACTCTGTGTAACACTTCATGACGTAAATGCCACAGTCTGTGCTATTTGGTTGTTGAGGCACATCAGGATAGCTAAATTCTTCAAACGAAATAGTCTTTGTCTTCTGTTTAGCTTTTGCAACCCATTCATCCTGTAGGTAGTTTCTCACTATGCGCTCAACAGAAGGGTGGCGTGTCGCACTTGACCTTGATGAAGCTCTATTTGCTGAGTCCGGGATCATGATGGATACACCATCTCCTTGGTTCATTTTAACAATTACTAACATCCAGTGCGTTCCAGTACAAACTGGAATGATGACAAACTCTTTGTCAAACAAGTTTACTTGCCTCGTCCGATTTCTTATGCTGTTTGGATTAAAGTCTGTAAGCTTTTTTGTAAAAACATGCTCTAAATATGTATACGGTGTCTACTGAAAAGTCTGGGGCAGCACTCTTCTCCTCAGCCTTATACAACAATACGAAGTCCATTAATATTTTAAAAAATACAACTACCCTTTTGAATTTTCGGGACATGTTTCGATGTTTCAAACATCATCTTCAGCCATAGTGAGTGTAACATTAAAATTTTTACAAGATAATTCGTATATATATATATAACTATCAATACAATGATTCTTTGTAGATTTAATGTTCGTTACAAGTACGTAAAATTCAAACGAACCAACAATATTATAGAGAACACAACTGACATAACGGTAAAAGTTTAAAAGTGTAATGCTAAACTGACATGATCAACTTGTTTTTGAGTTCGGGTTTCAACCGCTCAATATGGAAGCTATTCTTGATTTTGAGTTGATAGAAAGAAGTAGCATTATCAATAATTTTAAAGCAAGAAACGTCACAATTGTCGTGACAATTTTTAGAAAAACTAAGATGCTTGAAAATATGCGAATTTTTGTCCCGGAAAAGGTGCGCATTTACACGTGTGTAGAAATGCCTGTTGGGTTCACCAACATAGCGAGCACCACAGCCCGCACAAGTAAATTTTTATACAACACGTGATTTGAGAGAATCCGGAATGAAATACTTTGGACTAAAAATGTTGCACAGTTTGAATGGAGAGAAAATTACTTTAACATTTAAATCCTTGCAATACTTGTTAATAATAGATGAAATTTTCTTTCTGGTATAGGTTGAATAGAAACCGATGTAAGGTAGTTTGTAAAAATGGTAGTTGGATACATCATGTTTAGGGGCTTCTTTTGTAGTAACATTTCTAAGATAACCTTGAACGGACTTGTCAATTAGCCAACTGGGAAACATATTACGTTTCAAAATAGTAGTTAGAGTATTGATATCGTTTTGAAAACCCTGAGTAGTGTTGTTAATTTTATATGCCCTGTCGATGAGAGTTTTAATTAACCCTAATTTGTACTGAAAGGGAGTAAAACTGAAATAATTTGTAAGTAGACCAGTGTAAGTCTTTTTTCGAAAAACAGAAGTGATACAAGAACATTCATTGTTACTATATCTCTGCTTGGATAATAATACCATTTTTACAAACTACCTTACATCGGTTTCTATTCAACTTATACCAGAAAAAAAAAATTCATCTATTATTAACAAGTATTGCAAGGATTTAAATGTTAAAGTAATTTTCTCTCCATTCAAACTGTCCAAAGTATTTTATTCCGGATTCTCTCAAGTCACGTGTTGTATACAAATTTACTTGTGCGGGTTGAGGTGCTCGCTACATTGGTGAAACCAACAGGCATTTCTACACACGTGTAAATGATCACCTTTTCCGGGACAAAAATTCGCATAATTTCAAGCATTTTAGTTTTTCTAAAAATTGTCACGACAATTGTGATGTTTCTTGCTTTAAAATTATTGATAATGCTACTTCTTTCTATCAACTCAAAATCAAGGCGAGCTTCCATATTGAGCGGTTGAAACCCGAACTCAACAAACAAGTCGATCATGTCAGTTTAGCATTACACTTTTAAACTTTTACCGTTATGTCAGTTGTGTTTTCTATAATATTGTTGGTTCGTTTGAATTTTACGTACTTGTAACGAACATTTAATCTACAAAGAATCATTGTATTGATAGTTATATATATACGAATTATCTTGTAAAAATTTTAATGTTACACTCACTATGGCTGAAGATGATGTTTGAAACATCGAAACATGTTCCGAAAATTCAAAAGTGTGGTTGCATTTTTTAAAATATTAGTAACACTTGTGCTATCCAGACCATTTGAAAAAGTCCATTAAGTTGTCATCGAATTAAATATCCATGTTCTAAATTTTGAAGGTTGTCACTGTCCAACTGTACATTTCCGTATTTCGATTTAAATCTTACGAGAACTACAGATGGTACAAAATTGATGCACATTTCGTCTTTAGTTGTGCAACTTTTCCGTTTTATCTTTGTTAATACCTCGAATGATATGTCTGTTCCACAATTTGTTCAAAGAAAATCTTTAATATGGCTTGCAACAGCCACTGAATTTTCAAATTTTAGTAATACAGCCTTTCCATTTCCATCCACCATCCCATTGTTGTCTCTTGCATGCGAGTCAAACAGAAACCACTCACCATAGCTGTTAATGCAAGCTACACAATAGTCCTCAAATCGAAGAACAAAGCCAAAGGAGTTTTGTTGGACACTTTTTTCCAACACCTGCTGTAAACAGATTTTCGATCAGTTTCTTTTCAGTTTTTCCACTTAAGTACTTAGTTAAGGGGAAACCCTGGTGGGACTAAAATGTGTCCTGGTTTTTACTTGTGTTTTGAGGGTAAACCATATTGATGATGCTTTCAGTGTATAAAAACATCAGTTATTCAGCCAATCAATCAGGAAAAAAACGTGATTAACTCAATGCAACCAATACATGTAATTATGGTAATACGAGCTGCTGACATGTACATGTACCTTGAGATGAGTCCACTTTCATGTGCTTTTTCTTTTGCTCTTCACATGTGCACATTCTTTCCATCTTTCTCAATATACCATTTCATGCTGGGTGGGACACTTTCAGTAGGGTTTTCATCTTCCCTACCACTATCACTATTTTCAACATTGTCATCGGTCATGTGCATGCTATCATCTTCCTCGTTGTCTCATATCTTTATTTGAATTTTCGTGGATGTCAGTTGCAATTGCATCGTTGAACTCAATGTCTCTCATGACTGCTTCTGAATCTGCACTTAAGGATAGCGACACACAAAGTTTGTTGTATTCTGAAGGTGGAGGGCCAGTTTTGACCAACTTAATGCCTGCTGGCTTTTGAAAAAAGTACGGACAATCCCATGCCTGGTTGGACTCTAAGAGTTTGGA
>NC_090869.1:71710172-71715172 GCF_036669935.1 Montipora foliosa | reverse complement strand
CTTTTTTTATAACTATCTTGTCAGTGTCTGGTGGACATGTGATAAGGTATTCAATTTCTGAAGAGTCTTAACCATAAAAAAGTGCACCAACAATTTTCACCAAACAAAAGCATAGTAGACATTTTCCACCCACAAAAATAATCATTCCAAATATGTATGTACAAAAACACCATTGTCTACTTTCTGCATTTTACCTCAACAGAAGGCGACCTAATTTGTTGGGATGTCTGTGACTTTTGATTGTCATGTGCACTCAAGGGAAAGCATCGTGAGATCCAAAAAATTCCTTCAAGGATTTCACTAGGAACCCGGGTATTGGCAACTAACAAAGAAGCATTAGAGTTGCCCAGGTGAAAAAAAATCTTAAAGGATTTTGATGAGCCAAATTTACCAAGGGTTGGTTGTATTGGCGCGCCTTCTTTTTCGGGATCAGGCCTTTGACAAGCAACTTGATAACACATTACAGTGAACAACTGGGCTGGAAATTTTTGTCATATGAACAGTTCAGCCCGGTTACCGGGATGAAAGTAAACACGAAATTTTCGTTATAGAACGGAAATATTTGATTTTAACTTTTCTTTCCTTCTAACTGTTTCTTTTGATAGTTCAAGATTAAAGGATTTTTAGGTTCAAGAACCAGGTAGTAAAAGCGATTGAACGCCTGACTGGTCGCGTCACCAACTTTCATCTCGGTAACCGAGCTGAAACTATTTGAACAGAAGACAAAATTCAAACCAGTAACCGAACCCGCCCGATTACCGGGCTCCTATGAAGACGCAAATAGTTAAGAACCTTTTGAAATCTGAACGTGCAGCTCTACTGAAAACGTCCGAATGACCTTCGAACTGAACTGTTAACGATTACATTTTCTTCATGGTAAAAATTACCTATCGTTTTCAAGAAATTTACCGTTTCATATTTTTGAATTTCTCTGATACTTTGGTCATATTTCTGACCGGTGGTATAAAAAACCAGCAGCCGAGCCTGTAGTTTTGGTAAACTCTTTGCATGAAAGCGAAGTATGAAACTGATGAAACTGCTTGGTGTGGAGTTTTGCACGCCGTGTCACGGCTGCGCGCTGACCGGGAAAAAGATTTTAACCCAAACCATATTCTTTTCGATGACCTCTAAAATTAGAAAGGTGGGCAGAATATTGAACGCGCCTTTAAACATAGATAAAAAACAGCGAGAATAAGGTGTTTTAATACTGAACACTAGTGTACTTGTCCAGCACATCGCCGTTCAGGAAAATTAGGTGATACTAGTAAACTGTTGGTATCTCCGCTTTGAACGATTATTAATTTTACTCTCGAGTTGTCGTGTTATGTCAGTTATGTCTGAGTCGATTTATTGTGTCTGTGCAGTCCTGACTTTAAATGTTAGTAAAACTAGCTAACCCACTAATCATTCCTCCTTCCCCTTGAAATTACCTGGACGGTAATGAAAGCCTTATGTTTCGAAAATAAGTTGACTAGCAAAAATATCCAAATCGCTAACATTGTTTCACGCGTGCTTTTCCTAGGCATTTTCTTGGTGACCCTATTTCTTTTTTAACCAGAATGCGTTTAATCGACTGCATACATGTATCGTACAAGGAAGCTTTTATAGTTCATAAATTTCTTCTAGCTCTTTATCGATCTCAGCTTTTTTTTTTTTATCTCATGGCATTACCTCGATTTTTAACGGACTTGAAAAACTGAATAGTTAAGCTCTACTGCAAGCGTTCCACTAAGCTGACAATCATGACAGAAATGGTTGATACGCATGAGATGAAGTTACCAAAATACGTTCAGTTTAGAAGACCTTACTACCTTACCTCCATAGTTGAAACAACCTTGAATGCGTAAAGTAATGGATGACCTGTGAATTAAAATCTCTCGTAAGTGAGGAACCCATTAGCGATCGCGGAAAGTGCAGTAAGAGCAGCAGTGTCAAATAAAGGCGAAATCCTTACGTGATACTTTGCGTCAAAAAGTTGCTCTGCGTCGCGAAAAGAACACTGTGTAGCGCACCACGACGCTTAACGAAACAACATTGCTTAAGTGACAATTTTTCTCTGTAAATTTAAAAGAAAGCGTTTAGCCATACCTTGTTCTGGATACAGTGGAAACTCAATGTACGTGATACTAAGTATTCAGCCACAAGGTCCGAAAATCGAATACTTGAACGGTAACCTCCCACAGCGATCCAGTAACTAAAGGTTAAAATGCGCCACACCCGCATACATACGCAGGAATACCGGAAATAACCCCAAAAAGGAAGGTGATAAGTTCTTCTTGTCGGAAATGCTAAACCTTGAAGGAAAGAGCAGACATGACAAAAATTCTGCCAATAAATACTTTCGGTAGTTATGGTAGAGAGCATTCTATCTATTCTGCCGGCACAATATGCTTTGTCTCGTTTTCTCGAATGAAGCGACGAAAAACGAGTACTTTAAACCTAAAATTTTTTCATGTATTTCAAATTTCGCCAAAAGTCAGAAATCCTGGAATACTCACTCTCTTTTTGGGGTTCCTCAAAGCTGGGAATGGGGTTATTGCATGCGCGCAACGAACCATATCAACTTGCGGTCACTCACGTACAGCTGATACAAATCAGGACAGTCCTCCGCGATTTCTCATTGTCATGATTTTTCTGCCGCGGTGGCAGTGTATTTAAGTACTGCGCCTTGACATTCAAAAGAGGAAAAACGTATATATGTGTAGTATAGTCAACTGTCTAGTAGTATAGTCTAGTAGTATAGTATAGTCAACTGTCCAGTAGCTGACTATTTAACTGAAGGATATGACAATTTTTATATAGTTTATACAGTGTTGGCCACCACCAAAGATGCGTCTCACTAATTTTCAAAACTAAATCGTAGAAGCGAAATTTTGAACAGAGAGTGATTTTTGCTGGCTGGCAGGGAGAATACACCAAAACACACCACTCCGTCTGTTCTTTTGGACATAGCAAACTGAGTCCCGTAGTGATTGGTTGGGGTAACAGAGGGTTCACTGAACTCTCATATCCGGCTGCAGTGTCAGTGTCCTTGTGGGATTTTGAGATCGCCACTTCGACCCAGAGCCATTTGCCCTCGACTTGACAAGTTACTATTTTAAACGGAGCTATTTCACTGTATTTCCTCGATTTTGTTTGTGCTATCGTTCAGTTTGGTTCAGTCTTCGTCTGCTTCGTTTTCCGTATGCAACGTTCCAAAGTTGATTGGCGATCAATTGATGAAGTAAAGCAGACCGTTTCTCAACAACAAGGAAAAGGGAGGGGATTGCAAATTGAACTAGACCCTCCGTGAGGGTACACTGGGTTGCCTGTGGTACGGGCACCGTTCCAGAAAATTTTTTTCAAGTTGGGCGGTCATAAAGAAGTCATACCAGACGAGGCCCTTTGGCTCACAGGTCCTCACACGTTCGTACGACGAAACAGACCTGTCCTTGCGTAATATGTAGCTCTAACAGTGCACGATATTGTTTTGGTATTGTCTATCATTGTAGTGCCATGGTAGAAGTCTTGGGTAAATAGTCTGAGAAGACATGTGGTTACTAGCAAAGTACTGAACCCAGAAAGATTGAAGAAAATAAATGGAAAGTGAGAAACATTGGCTTCTGGGCTGACATGTTAATAAACTTCTTTTCGCCACAAGTTTAAGCGTGCCCTCTGAGCATCTGACAGCTTTGTAATACCGAAGTTCACTGACGTTAATCCCTGTTCTGCAGGGTTAGTGTTTGGATGGGAGACCAAAATAATATACCCCTCATAAAACAGAAGCATCGGACCGAAAATACTATTAACGCTAACAAATGCGAACTCAGCAAGGTACAGATTTTGTTAGCTTGCTTTATGCAAAAACAAATATTGATGCAAAAGTAAATAAATATTGATACAACGTTTTTAGAAAGAGCAGAAGGAAGTTTCCAGGACGATCGCTCGAAAATAACATATTTACGACATGAAAACAACATTTATTTTGAACCGTGAATATAGAATATAAAAAGTTACGATCAGCGACAAACATTTTGGGGGATTTTTACAAAGTTCAATTTTGTTATTGTACGTTTTGGCTGCACAAATAAATCGCAAAATCGAAAGTGACATCGCCGGAATTCAGCGGGCGCCGTGATTAAGTTACCGCGGCATGTTTACTCGCCAAACAGTGAAGTATCTGTGTCAAATGATGGCAAGATACCGGGTTTTTGTAAGTTTCTTTTTCTGCCAAGTGTTATAAAGTTTGACAATGAAATGAGCGAAGTCAAAGCAAAGATCACAATCGCCCAAGTCTTCTTTATGCAAAGTCAAAATTTACTCTCCAAGACGCGTACGACGTTATTTATCACCAGGTAATTCCATCATTTTGGAAATACATGTAGCAGCTACTTTATTATTCAACTGCGTCACAATTCTTCACTGATTTTGGGGCTCATTTTGTTGAAACTCAAGCACGCTTCCAACAGGCCTGTGAACCCTTCCAGCTTACAGAGCAATACTAAAAAACTTCTCCCATATCACATTTCAACCTTAAGCTCGAAAATAGGCCTTATCACGGTTTTCGACGCCATCTTGACGGGTAGGCAAAGCGGTCAGAATTTACAGTGTTTGTATGGGAATCCGATAGCAAATAACTTCTTCCAAAATTGAATTTTTCACAATTTCTGAATCGCAACGTTAAAATACTAGGTAGAAGATTGTATTCAGCAAGTTTGAAGGATGTAGCTTTCCTGTAGGTCCCTGAGCTAGTTTTTTTTAATTTTCCATACATTTGTCTTTAAATTTTTTTCCGCGAACCGCGTCTAGACGTTTGTCTACCCAGCCAAATTTACAGACAAATATGTGGAAAATTCAAAAGATTAACTGAGCGTCTTCTAGCCAAGCTACATCCTTCAAACTTGGTGAATACAATCTTCTACCTAGTATTTTAACGTTGCGATTCAGAAATTATGAAAAATTCAATTTTGGGAGAAGTTATTTGCAATCGGATTCCCACACAAACACTGTAATTTCTGACC
>NC_090869.1:71692672-71702672 GCF_036669935.1 Montipora foliosa | reverse complement strand
TTCCGTGATATGGTTACGTGGTACGGGTCACATTGCCATACATGGATGGGTGGACAGACGTACGGTGACCAAAACCAAATTTGCTCGCATCGATGGGTTACCATATTTTCTTAACTGTGGTGCTCCACGCGCGCGCGCGCGCGAGTTCACGCTCACGCCTTCGGCGCGCGCGGAGCTCCGCTCAAAGGTACCGCAAAATTAAGCCCATTGCTACTGCGCATCCTTGCAGCACACGCAAATTTACATGCGACGTCATGCATCGAGCGCGCGCGCTAAGTACTAAAATGACCTGTCCTCTTTAGGTCGGACCCCCCCCCCCCCTCCCGGGATTCGCCTTCCCATGAGAATTCTTTGTATTGTAACTTTACTGTAAAATGAAGGAAAACGAAAAGTCCACCAGTCTGAGTCTCTATTTTCCACAATATCAAACTTTTCGGAAATCTAACTAAACATATCTCGATGCCTTTCATTACCCTAATATAAGAAAAAGTACTCTGCGAGCAGTGCAGGTGTCTGTAGATCTAAGATCTGAACGGACGGTGTCTGTTTAAAAGGAAAAAAAAAGAAGAAATAAAAATGTCTATTTTTCCAAAAAGTAGCTAGTAAAGGAAGATAGAATGGTCGTTCTGTAAGGTTGCATTAGGATGGATGGAAAGCTAGTATATTTGGTGGATGATCGCTCAAATCCTTCTATATTTTGTTTACTTTTGCCCGATTGAAAAGAAAGGATTTTAAAGGCCTGTTTAATTTCAGGATGCAGGCTACTTTAACAGTCAGCAAAAAGGGAAATAAGCTGAATAAGAAAACAGATTGCAGGCGAGCAACGTAGAACAAGCGGAAAGTGTAAAACTTAAAGGAGAGTCAAAATCACCGCATGCTCCAACGAAGCCTCCAACGGTGGTGGGGTACCATCCTATAAAGATGGAGGAATGCTCATCGTATATTTAGGGGGTAAAAGCTCTTTAAGATTTGTACCCTGAGTAGCAGGCCTTCAATCAGGCCATAAAACTTGTGAATTGATACTGCTTTGGATGCTAAAATCTAACATAACAAGACGCTTCCTTAAGCGTTTATTCGGAATACCATACGCGCAGAAGTAGGGTGATACATTTTGGAAGAGGTAGTTTTTTAATTTGACAAGTACGAAACAAAACAAGTAAATGTTTCTGCAGCCAGTTGCTCATTTACTATAACGCGGATAATGTACCGGTGAACATCGCCTAATGTTTACAATTGCAAATAAAAATTCATCAGGAGGAAAGGAACCCCCTTTTAGACCGGGTCCATGGATCTGACCCCTATTTTTTATTTAATTATTTTTTTTTGCGTTTTTGCTGAAAAGTGTCCCAAAGCATGTTAATGAGCTTTTAACCTTAGGAAAGACGATTTCGGCTAATTTGCTTCCTTTTTTCTTCCACACTAATGAAAAATTACTTGAACTTTAAATAAAATGTTATGCGCTCCAGGGAAGAATGGCAGTAGGCTGTGTACAGACGCCCACTCTCCGAATTTACCGTTAGTGATCGTGTTTCGGAATAATTTTACAAAAATTAATGAGTGATCTACGGTGACCAAAATTTGCGTGGCTCATATTTCTTTGGAGGTAAATTTTCAAAACGGTAGTAAATGAGGCAGATTCCAAAAGTGCATTGAAGAGCGGCTCTGATAGTTTTGAGATTCCTTGTCTTTATAGCATAGAAGCACTCTTTAAAGGAGGGATGCCTTTGCAAGTCTTCCAACCGGGTACGGCTCTGATCTTCAGAGCAGCCCCGATCGTTGCCAATGAGCTGTTTATATTTTCCTCGATATGTACACATCTCAAACCCTCCAGGGCAACACGCTTTGTAGATTGTTCTTGAAAATGGCTGGGCTGGTCCGAGCAAGGCATTGAGATTATATTGACTGGTAAGGGGATAGCCGGGGACGTTTTCAAGTGAGCAATCTTTTGAATCGTGCCATATTCACCTCGTGAAGATTCGTCAGTAGCGCTTTCGTCTCTTCAGCGCTGACAAACAATTCCTACAAATGTATGTAGAATCGATTTCCACTTTACACTCCATAGATAACAATTCCGCTCGTACTTTAAAAGAAAAGCCTCTTTGACCATAAAAAGATTTTCATTCGAATTTTTTGCCATGCACAAAGTACACACGAACTCATTGTCAAATCTCTCACGGTGTTGATAGGGAGAAATAAAAATGAAAGCAGATCAAAACTCGTTGTTTCAATGATGTAATGATCGAGGGATAATAACCAATCAAATCATTTTCCATACATTCCAGGAAAAATCACGTGGTATTAAACACGATTATCAACGGTAAATCACAGACGCTCTTCTCAGATTTTTTTCAGAGAGTGGGCAGCTGTGCACAGGCTAGAATGGCCATTTGGATTTTACTTAACCCATGAATGGGATCAAAGACACCAACCCACATCATTTTCCAGTGTGAAAATCTATTTAATTTAGGAAATATGGTTTTATAATCAATCACTCTAATGAAGACAATATAATGAAATGAAATTATCATTGTAAATAGCTTACTACATCATACATTTATTCAATTTATTATACTGGTAATATTATAAATAACAAATTAATCTTTTTAAATATAGATTTATCTTAATTTCATGGACACGAAACTGATTAGCTTTTTTTCCAAAACAGGAAAGAACTTTCTTTATATATTATTCTAGAAAGAGCTTACACTTACTAGGGTTGTACCTGCCTTGAAGATTTCGATTCGCTTCGCAAAATAGTAATTTTGGTCAGATTACTATTTTGCCAAATGGATCAAAAATTTCCGGGCAAGTACAACCCTAACCATTAACCAAGGCTAACATTAGGCCTAAAAACTTTTGTTTAGGCCTAAGGTTAGCTTAAAGAATTTTTAGGATTCTTTCTGTATTTCTGTTCATTTTGTTTCTTTTCACAAATTAGTGTAAGCCCTAATAAAGTTCATCTGATGTATCCAACAATGGACTCCCAAATTAGCCAGCCCCAACATGAACAATACATATAAACATTAACATATTTGATAACAATAAAATATCAGTGATAAATGAACAGACATTGTTATTGTTCTCTTTGAGTAATGTAATCATCGTTAGTAATGACAAAATGAAACAATTTGTAACTGATACCCAATCTAAACATTGTCACAAAGTGAACACATCCCCTTTGTCACGAAATCGTCCTTTCTGAGGTTAAAAAGCTCATTAAGTTCTGCTTTGGGACACTTTTTAGCAAGAAAATAATAATAGGGGTCCATAGACCGGGTCCATGGGTGGAAATAACGTGGGCCATATGTCTATTTTTTTAGCGTGTAGCGTGACATCAAATAAACTGGTTTCAAGTGAAAGCAGCCGGTGAGGAAAAGGCGGGTGAAACACTAGTGTAGCAACACAGAAAACGTGTGAAAACCTATTCTTGTAATTAAGTCTTAATATGGGTAAGTGAAAACCGGTATCCAGCTGCAAAGGTTCCAGATTAACAGTGTTGTGAATGATGCGGCCGGTAACCTCCAGCTCTAGGTAGCTAACATGAAGATCGTGAAACTATCAATTGATTTAAACAAGAAATAGACATCGGCGGCGGATGATGTTCGTACAAAGAACACCTGAGACAGAAAGAAACTAAGAAATTCGACCATTCATAACATACCGCTGCTGGAAGTTCTGTACTGACGACTTCGTCATGCGGTCAACAGGCAAGATTAGATTAAATATGTCACTCATAACATTCCAGAAGGCTGAATCCAGCATCTTCACATTTTAGCTGCATCGCGTTGCGTCATATTTGTTACTGATGCAGTTGTTTTGTCACAGAGGGAGGTCAAATGCATTGCTCCAAGGGGTGTAGCACATTGCTTTTTAACCAATGAAATCACCGCCTCGTAATTCTATTGTCCATTTGCTGCACAGAAAACTAAATTCTGCACAGATTATAACTCGGGTACGTTTCAGGTATTCCGAGTAAAAACTGTTAGAGTCATCTCAAACTCAGTACTTATAACTTAATATTTTAGAAAATTACGGTGAATGAAACCAATTTCCGATTTACCTGAAAACGGTTTTTTTAGCGGGACTCGCGATTGAAGTCTGCTATGTGCCATCCTGTCTTTTCACAGTGTTTTCAGCACATAACGGAGTCAAGATTACTCAGTTATTTAACATTTTATAGTGAAACGAAGAAAACCTCTAACTTCTCACTGACTTCTGAAAACAGCGAACATGGCAAAAAAAAGTGGCTCAAATTAAATTGGCATTTATTGGCGGTTACAAGTTTGATTCAGAGTTTTTTTACTCGACAAATCAGACTTATAGAAGGGGTAGAGACCTTTAATTGATTGTGATGTTTCTTAATATTTTCAAGAGAATGGACAGAAAATTACCACATCTGGATCTTCTGCTGTGGGTTAAAACGGTTTAAATGGTTTGAAATGTCCACGAGCCAGACGAGCGTTTTAACACCCTTGAAAAATCAGGAAGCTGTAACAACGCAAAAGACCCTAAAACATAGTCATAGTAAGAAAAAATCATCACGGGGTGAAATCTTTAGATAACGCGAACATAAGGAGACAATATGTTCCGCGATAGTTTGTTGCTCTAGGTTGCTCATAAAGCGTGTTTCTGATGATTGTATCAGTCGTATCAGTTTTGCTGTACCCCTAGCGTTTTCGGGACAGGCCATGTACCCCTACGAGTTTCGAGACCCAAACTACCAACCTAGGTTTTTCGGGAAAAGAAAAAAACGACCCCTAAGAATTTCGGATGGCTGCTGGGTCAATGAATAACCTTATGTTTTCATGAAGCTTTGATCGAAAGATAATATTTTCGAAAAATACAAAAAGCAGCCCTAAAATATTCGGGAGGACATAACATCCCCTAGAACGACCGAACAGATAATTTTTTATTAGCGTTGCAAATAAATCGTTTTTATGACTTTAGAAGCACTCCTAACTGCCTAAACAGCATTTTCAGAATATTTTAGAAAAAAACCTTGTTGGGTGCCCCTGTTATGTCTTAGGCCCGTTTTAAACGTCGCATCTAATGCAAATGAGAAAAATATATTGTTTTCGCTCATTTGCATTAGATTCGGCACATGTAAAATGTAACGTTTAAAACGGACCTTATTACTATGCTTTATATAAAGAATTATAATGAGGAATGTTCTGTTGCTTTTTAAAGCTCAAGCACGTGACGTTTTATCGGTGAGCTGATAGGCTGTTATTCTCATGAATTATTAATGACATTTTAATGCAGCCATGAAGGACGTGAATGGAACTGAGGGGTAGAAAAATCACAACAGATTTGCCTTTTACTTTTTATTGTGATTAAGCAATTTTACACCAAGTATTTAGCAATTCCTTACGTCAGTGTCAAAACGAGCTATCGTAATTGCTCTACAGTGCACATATTTCTCGACTTAGAAAATATTGCTACAAAACACACATCGCCTACAAGAAATTAAATTACTCTTCCCAACGTATTATCATGCTAAGAGAGGAAAAATGTGCTCTTCCTGTGCCCTTTTCGCATCAGGGGCCCGTTTCTCGAAAGTCCCGATAACTTTTCGGGCCCGAAAAGCCATTTGTGAAACTGCCAACCGCTTCTTTTGGAAAGCCGGTCTTTTAACATGTTTTTAAGGTAACAAAAAGAAAAATTACCGTGAAGTTTGACGAGTTAAATCCTCTCCGTTCTTGAGATACAAAGGGAATTGTTACACCCGAAAATGGCCCGTAAAGTTTCGGGACTTTTGAGAAACGGGCCCCAGCTTTAGCATTTTTTCACAACTATGACTTTCAAAAATTTACTTTGAACCTAGAATCAATCAGAAGGACATTTATAAAATTCTGAAAAAATCAATTTTTGGCGTGAAAACTCATTTGTACTGAAAATTCGAATCATATGAAACACTTGGTTTAAATAATCAGCCAGTATAAACTAATAAGATTTGAAACGGATGATTTGGATGAATTATCAAGCTCGACCTAAAAAGCGGTGGATATAAGAACCAGATATCGAATTCTCTCTAAGCTTTATAATCTCTTCCTCTAACAAGTGTAATACATGCGAATGAAATCTTATAGCGGTGAAAAACTGAGTTCGCGGTGTTTAAATTAAAGAAACACCCCTTTTTTAAAACACCTAACATTGATAAATCAGTATAGAACACATCTCCCCGTTGGTTAAAATAAAAGGAATTTGTTCTTTGTTGTTAATGGAAACAATTTCCAGCCAAAATTCTTTAAACTGGTCTGTCTTTGATTGTTGAGATTAAGGCAATTCGCAAACATACAGGAACAAATTATGATTATGCATGCTGGGGTACTTTAAAATTAAGAGATCTCAGACAACCACGCGTAAATTCAAAACCTCTATGATACATTGTTTTAACCCTGATATATCTTAAATTGAAACTCTCTGCGCTTTAAATTGCGTAAACTACAATACGTCATGCTTTTAAAAACGATTCAAATGAAGGAACTCTCATTGTAATTGGGAACTCTTTCTACCAAAAAAGGAATTTTAAAGTCACCGACGCTAAATAACAAGAATCAGGCAGGTTATACATCTATTCCCAAATCTGTACACGATGGTTATTAAAATCGGTGACAATTATTTTACCATCGCTGAGGACTGCTGTAGAAACTGGGCGAGTGATCTTTCCTGGCCTTGTACCACTTACTCGAAACTTAGTTACAAACTCTCCGCTGAGTTTAAACACCTGCACTCGGTCATTGCCTGTATCACAAACCAGCAGATGTCCCGCTCTGTCCACTGACAGGCAGCTAGGACAATCGAACTCCCCGTCCCCCTTCCCCTGCTTTCCAAACTTATAAAGAAACTTTCCCTCCCTATTAAAAACTTTTATACAGTGATCACCTCTGTCTGACAAAATAAGAAAGTTTTCGTGTTGGATACAATGAAAGGGAAAGATGGAAGAACCTTCAGTACGGATACTGCGCAAAAACCGACCATCACGTGAAAAGATTTTTATTAATTTGTTACCTTTATCAGCAACCATAATGTTGCCATCGCTGTCAATCGACAGGCCATGAGGAAACTGAAGCTGGTGATCCCGGCTTCCTTTTCCTCCAAACTGATTAAGATAATGACCCTCATCACTAAACAATTGAACTCGGTGGTTCATAGTGTCGGTCACTATAATCTTATCATTATGGAAAGCTATTCCAGCAGGAAAGTCAAACTCTCCCTGCTGATTACCCTTTTTACCAAACGATCTTAAGTGAGTTCCATTACTAGTAAATATCTGTACTCTGTGGTTACCAACCTCACTCACTGCAATCTCATCTTTGTCATTCACTGCTACCCCCCAAGGTTTAGAAAGCATTCCAGCATCCGAACCTTGTTCTCCAAAGGATAACACAGGTCTGAACTGTCTGCGTTTGACTTGAACCTCAAAAGGGCTGCCACGAACATGTTCTCCATTAACTTTTACGGATGCCTGACATGTTCCGATTTGTTTGGGAAAATAGTCAATCTTGTAAGTGCCATCTTTGTTATCTTGTATTTGAGGCTTGATCGCACTGTCACGGCCTTCACGAGTTTCGATTTTCAATGTCACGCAATCAAGTTCTTGGTGACATTGTTCTCTTTGTGTGTTCCTTGTTGTTACAACAATCTCAGCTTTAAGTCCAACAGTTCCTTCGCGGATTCCTTTTCCCTCGGCGCTCGAGTCTTTCGGGATAGTTTTGGTGATAAAACTTTCAAAACACCCTATATGTTGGAATTTTAGAACATCAAACAACTTTTCGTTCCCTTTAAAGACAAAAGCCACGACTTCTTCGATGTTGGAGTTACCTGAATCTTCTTCTTCAGCTTTTTCCAGAACTATTTTGTCCAGAAATTCATGGGGCTGCATGATTTGAGCGTTTGTGCTTCGCTTTACAATCATTTCGGTTTTTTCAATTTCTGTTTCTTGCATTTTCACGTCTTCTTCAATCTCGTGTCTTTGCTCTCCTAGAAGCTGCAACGATTCTCGCAGTTTGTTTTCCACCTCATCAAAGATGTGTTTCTTTTGCGCTTCAATGGCTGCAATGAAACTGTCGGCAAAATGCTGCACGTCGCTTTTCACTCTTGCTGCTTGTTCTTGAATTGAAATGCAGTTTTCATCAATTTTCGCAGTCCTAGTCATCTTCTCCTGCGCTCTTCGTTTCTTTGATTCAATTGCTGCATTGACTATCGATTTGCGTTCCTTTGCGGCATCTTCCAAAACAATCTTGGCGTGACCTTCGTGATCTGTGAGAGCACAAGCGTTGCAAATGGCTATTTTGCACTCCTGACAGAAAAACTTCAGTTTTTTCTTCTCGTGTTTCCCGCAAAGAGTCGGTTGCTTTAAAATATTTTCAAAGTCTTCGTCTCGAAAGTCTTTCAAAGCCAATACGTGGTGTTCTTTGTTGCTCCTTAGCCCGTTATGCAGAGGTAGGCAGTCACCACACCAGAACGAACAACAAGTGAAGCAGTACGCAGATTCTCCGCTTGTTTTCTCGCAATTTCCACACTTGATGCCACTCGTATTGCACTCCGTGACAGGCAAAGCATCCAACAAACTGTTGACGTTAAAGTTTGTTGGAAAAGCATTAAGATCACCGTTTCCAGGGATCCTGGAGTTTCGCCTGCACTCAGGGCATGAAATAGTATCTCGGATTCCGCATGATTGTTGAATCCTTTGCAGGCAATGAAGGCAAAAACTGTGTAAGCAAGGAAGCTGCTTTGGATTAGTGAACCTGGTCTTACATACAGGACAACAAACGTGTTCGTGAATATTGTCTAGAAAGGTTTTGATATCCATCATAAACGAAGAGAAGTATGGATTTCCGTGTTGAACACGCCTTAATTAATATTCGTGACTTTGGATCATTTTGTCTGATTTATGATCTAAACCAATGAAAATGCCCAAAGTCTAGTGTTTTAATATTTTGGTCATTAAACTGTCACGTTTATTATGAATTTCTCAATAATCAAGCAGATGTTGGTTCCATTTCTCAGGGGTGAAAATGTTTGCACAGAAAGAGAGAACATAGCATAAAGAAGGCATGTCTTGATTTTTCAGCTTAGCGATATATATAATACACGCCTGTCAAACCGGCACGGGTATTAAACAAAAATGAGATTAATGTTCCGGAACAGTTTGTTCCCTCCTGCCGATCCTACCATGACGTTTTGCCCATTTCCATCCAAGGGCCTGTCACGGGAAAGAGGCGGAGTCATTTTTGCTGAGTCATATCTCTGCTAAATCTGATGAGAATCACACTATTCCTGATGCTATTCCGAACTGGGAATACAAACCATGGAAAAACTCAAAATCTTCCGGTCGTAAACAACGATTCATTTTGATTTATTTATGATATTTTCATCGTAAACAATCCAAAGTGCTCACCTGCGGGCGTTTTGACCTTTAGAAAGCGCGATTCTAAAAATGCCGCAAATTTGCAAATTATTTATTAGCTTTTCCTTTGTCGATGCCGCACAGGCGTTTTTTCAGTATTCAGACATCGCACAAAAAGCTCACATGCGTAACTGAAAATTGTAATCAACTCGATCAACTCGTACATGATATAAAGAAAAGAACTACTTTACATACAGCTTATTCATGTGTCCTGGTGAATAAAAATGTCATCTTCACCAACCAACTACCAAGTAGCAAGTTTTATCCACACGAAAGCGCTCAGAATTTCTAAATTGCATGATTGGATGCAAGGTGCAAATTTGTCACTGACCGGTGTGTAAAACATCAAAACAAATACTCCACTACTAGTGTAAAATCACGAATCCGGGAACTTCGAATGAAATATCCCGCGGAGGAAAACATAGCTGTAATATGGCTAAATCCTAAGTGTGCATTCACGTTGACGTCAAAACGGAAAGATTCCTTTAGCCAGTGTGGGAGTTTTTGGTCTATTCCGTAAACCAATATGGTGCCTGGTCACGAGACCGAGCGGGGCCCGAGAACCTTGAGTGACCGATGTCTGTCTGA
>NC_090869.1:71682672-71685172 GCF_036669935.1 Montipora foliosa | reverse complement strand
AATGACATCATTAACCAAGATTGGGCTTAGATTGGCTAGCTTGCTATTACTCTTTACTTGTCCACCCCCTTTAAGAGCCACAAACTCTTCATGAAAGCATTCTCGCTGGACAACGCGCACAACTTCTCTGCTTGCCGACTGTAGTTCCGAAAGAGTCGGGCTCATTACAGGTACGGCGTTATGGGTTTCTCTCCGACACCGCTTGATAAAGCGCAGCACCCAAGACATCACTCGCAATAAATGGGGCCGGGATGAAAGACGCTGCAAAAGGAGATCAACTTGCGACGTGTTTGCGCTTAACAGGACGTTTGAGGACTTTCGAAGTTCCTTGTCGTCATCTTGTACTTCTCTCACAGACACTGATGGCCATGTATGTTCTGGCCAGAGGAATTCCGGGCCTGTCCACCACCGACAATCTGATTGGAAATACTCAGCACTGACACCACGTGAGCCTTCATCAGCTGGATTCATAACACCGGGAATGAGATGCCACTGTTCAGGAGAGGTTGTTTCATGAATCTCGGACACACGATTCGCGACAAAGGTTTTTGAAATCGACGCGTTTCATTCTTGATGTATTGTAAGGATGTCATGGAGTCAGACCAGAAGTACGTTTCATGGACTTGGAAGTCAAGTTCTTTCAGGATTGTCTGGCTCATACGTGCTGCCAACACTGCGGTCTGTATACATGTAGCTCAAGCCGAGGGATTGTCCACTCCCTTATGGGTGCATTTCGGGTTTTCCCCATAACAAAGGAACAATGGGTCATTTCACGCTCATCAACAAATCTTAAGTAGGACACAGCGGCATAGCCATGCTGGGAGGCATCAGCAAAGGTGTGTAGTTGAACCGTCACCCGTGTTCCAAGAGTCTGGGTCTTGTAACACCTTGGAATCTCGATTGTGATGACGTGCGGTAACTGCCCAAGCCACCTTCGCCACTGCGTGAGGTACGGTTCTGGGATTTCTTGGTCCCATGGGAGCTTCTTTCTCCAGAGTTCTTGCAACAGGATCTTGGCTGAGAACACGAAGGGAGAGAGGAACCCCAATGGATCAAACAGAGAGCTCAAAGTTGAAAGTACTCCCCGATTGGTAGACGGCTTACACGTTGCTATGGTTTTGAAATTGAAAGTATCGGATTGCGCATCCCAGTACACACCCAATGCTCGTTCCGTTGGTAGCTGACCCAGATCTAGGTCCAGATTGGGACTTGCTCTCAACTCGGATGGAATTGATTGTAACACTTCACGACTGTTACTCGCAAACTTTGTGAGACCAAAGCCACCTTCCTTCAATAACTTGACTAGGTCTGATGCGAGGTGAATGGCTTGTTCAGGCGTCGGAACCGATTTTAACACATCATCAACATAAAAGTTTCTATGAACTGCCTTGATCACTTCAGGGGAATAGGTCTCTTCATTGTCTTGTGCTGTCAGGTTCAAAGCTTTATTTGCACAACAGGGTGATGACTTGGCCCCAAAGATGTGGACCAGCATCTTGTAATCATCGGGTGGATTGTCTACACTTCCAGGCCACCACAAGAATCTCAGGGAGTCCGTGTCACGTGGCGTCACATAAGTCTGGTAAAACATACTCTCGATGTCTGCAGAAAAGGCAATCTCGTCTTCTCGAAACCGGACTAACACGCCTGTTAAGTCATTTGTCAGAGTGGGCCCTCGCACAAGTTGCTCATTCAAAGAAGTACCACCAAATCTTGCGGCTACGTCAAATACCACTCTCACTTTGCCAGGCTTGTTTGGATTCGTTACTGGGTTGTGGGGAAGGTACCAAGTGGTGTCGCTGATGGTGCCTAGTTCATCCTTGGTGAGCTTTCTTGCATAACCCTTGGCTACGCAGTCTTCAATCACAGCTCTGTACTTTAGTTCCAGCTCTTGATCACGACCGAAGCGTTTCTGTAAATGCTGCAATCTTGTTTCAGCGAGTACTCGGTTGTAGGGTAGCACAGGGTTATCATCCTTCCACAAGAGATCCATCTGGTAATGGCCGTCTCGTTTGCAGACTGAGTCATTGATCCGCTTTAGTGCTCGTTGATCTTCTACCGACATGGGCTTAGTTACATTCTTGGCAGTGCCATACGACTCAACTTTCCAAAACTCTTCCAATTTGTCACTTAGGGAAACATCTTATCCACTGATAAGATTAATTTAAACACAACCAGAGGCTTGCACAACTAACGAACCACCAAGAATGCTCCATCCAATACACGACTTAATAGCAACTGGCTCATTACGTTTGCCTCCTCGAACCTCAAGTGGTATGAAAACCTCTTGGAGGTTGGTGCCAATCAACACAGAAATCTTCTTTCTCTGCACATCAGGAAAACACACATGGTGTAAATGTGGCCATTGCGCCAATGACCTTATGACTCTGGTATGCCTTAAAGGAATTGTTAAGTCCTGGACCGCCCAAGCTGATTTCACGTCAATCACGTTTTCATTCTGGCTATCAACCGAACCAATCTTGAAATCTACTTTCATTCC
>NC_090869.1:71662672-71675172 GCF_036669935.1 Montipora foliosa | reverse complement strand
ACAACTGTGGTATCATCAACGTATTTTGCTCTCACCTTCCAATCCTTGGGGTATACCTCCATGGGTATGCTTCCAATCCGATAAGACATTCCCGATGCGCACGGCTTGAGTTCTATTTGTTAAAAAAGATCTTATCCAACTGAAAAGCACTGGGTCCACACCAAGCAGTGATAATTCGTCCATAAGGATCTGATGGTCAATCAAGTCAAAACCCTTAGAAAAATCCGAGAAGAAGATTCTAACACAATTATTCCCACGGTCAATAGCCTCGTGGATTGCTTGTAGGAGGTAAACAAGGGCATGAGTTGTTGAATGTCCTTTTCTAGCAAATTGTTTAGAATCAATCTTATCTCCTATCTGTTGTAGAAGCCTCCTGTTCGTAAATCCCTCCAGGATCTTTGCAATACTATTAGTAAGGGAGATTGGACGGAGATCATTATCAATCTCTTGTGGCGGGGAAATCTTGGGTACTGGTGTTACGATCGACTGTTTTAATGATCCTGGAACAAATGAATCCTGTAATGATTGATTATAAATTGCACAAATAACAGGTGCTAACTCAGGGGCGAACACTTTGAATATTTGATTAGAAGTCCCGTCAGGACCTGGAGCTTTGTTTGATGACAAGTTATTTAGATCCCTCAAGACCTCGAATTCTGACACGAGTAGGCTAGGTGGTACAATAGTATGTCTAACAGGAGATTGAACCAAGGGTGTAAATTGTTCCGTAATACTGACAAAGAAGTCATTAATCCCATTTGCTAGAACCAAACAATCCTGAAATTGGTCCGCTTGATCAGGGTCAATAAATCTATGAAACCATTCACCTTGATCAGAAGCTTGACCCGTTAGTTGTTTAATTTGTTTCCACCATTTAGCAGGATTTGAATGCGCTAGATCCTCAACTTTGTGAGAGTAATAATGCCGCTTTGCATACTTGATCGAATGCTGAACTTTTTTACGCCAAAACTTATAAACAATCGAGTCCTTGCCAAACCTGGTAAAAGCTTGTTGACGTTTAGAAATATAATATTTGAGTTTACCAGTAACCCAGGGTTTGTCTTGTATATGAATTCTCACAGATCAGAAAGGGGAAATAAATATCCATTGCGGTTGTGAGTTCACTCGTTAAAATTGCAAGTTTCTCGGAGCATGAAGGAGCAGCATATAGCAAATCCCAGCTCGTTGTTGTCATCCACTCATCAAAATCCCTCCAGTTGCTTTTTCTCAAATCCCTCAACTTGATCTTACGAGTTGGGTCGGTAATCTTTTTAGGCAAGCTGGGGTTTGCTAGGATAACATAATGATCTGAGGCAGCGATCTTGGGAAGCCTTGAAAGCTCAAATAAACTAGCCCTGTTCGTAAAAAAGCAGTCCAAAATGCCAGAGTCACGGGTGTAAAAGTTTACCATCTGTTTTAAATTATTGGGACCAGTGATTCGTGATAGGTCAAGATGTGTCGAAGTGGGATTAAAATCTCCTGTAATAATCACCATCGCGTTGTTGTATTTAACGAGGAATGTATCCACCACTATCTGGATATGCTCACATAGAACCTGATTTTCGGGTTCACGGCAGGCAGTAGAATGATAAATAATTCCAAGCAGGATAATAGACACATTTCTTGGAAGAGAATGTGGTCTCAAAGAGAGCCACAAGGACTCAACATTACAATGATGGTAATCTGTTAACCACTTACATGAGATAGAATTTGAGATGTAAGCACATACTCCACCACCATCTCGATTCACCCTATCCGATCTAAAGATAGAGCAGCCAGGAATCGTGACAGCCATGTTCTGAATATTCGAAGAAAGCCATGTCTCAGTTAAACAAATTACTTGTGCTTTATTCAGAGATGCAACTTGCTGTAGTTCATCCACTTTATTGGAGAGAACGCGGATGTTTGTGGATAAGATTGTGGGGATATGATATTGCTTAGCATTTGACACTCTCTTGAGAAGGCGAAGATTCGTGTAGCTTCGTTTGCATGAACGAGTCGACGAAATCCTGGAGGTTATACGAGTTGGAATTCTGGTTCTCGTTAATGCTTCCTTTCTTTTTCCACCTCTTTTCCCTCTATATTTCAAGATTTGTAGATCACGAAGCTTGTGTTGGACATTCAAAGGAAGGTGCTTCACAGAGTAGCCAGCCTTAGAGCGAAGGAAAATGAGTTCCTCACGGGTGAATGACAACCGTGTCACGCCATCTTGCGACGAATGTGATAATCTACCTTCTGCTAAACCAGAAACTGCAGACACTCTCTCGAGCTCGCCCTGAGGGCCAGGGTTCCTTTGAACATCCATATACACGGTTAAATCCAAAAATATATCTTTACCAGGGACATGAAGGCAGGTTGAACCGCGTTTAGAGGTCTTAGTAACCGCGAAGGAAAAACGTGTACAATCAATTCGCCGCCGAGGGTTTACCAGAAACCCCGAATTCTGCCAGGAAAATGGAAGAAACACCAGCCGTATCCCGTGTTGAGGCAAGACAACATTATTGGTGGTCTTTCTATAGTAATTTGGAGCTATCCCAAGTAGATTAATAGCTAAGAAGACAAATTTCATAGAGAAGCTTAGAAAAGCAGCCATATTGGCGCTATGCATAAATTAATCGAAAATCTACTTGAATATATCATAGTGTTGTAAATAGAGTCGAATGCGCTGAGAGCGTTTTGGTGAATTGTGGATAGACTTCTTGAATATTGTTTCCAATGGTCGGTGGTCTGACTGCAACACCAACAACTTGCGCCAACAATTTGCGCATAGTTTTGCTCGGCTTGGGACATCACACGAGAGCAGAAAACTACTGGGTGCCCCTCTTGTGGAAGCGCTGCGCCAAGTCCACTTTGAGAGGCATCTGAATGACCACAGGTTGCATCGCATCATAATGAGCTAGAACAAGTGCAGATACAATCATCTCTTTAACACGGACCACAGCATCCGCATGGGCAGGACGCCAGCACCACTGAGCATCCTTTTCTGAGAGCTTTCTCAAAACTTCTGTTTCTTCTGATAGCCGTTGGAGGAATTTGGCTAAATAATTCACCATGCCAAGAAACCTGCGTAGTGACTGCGTCGACGGGCTCTGGTATGTCAACAATCGCATTTGCCTTGCATGGGTCTGGCTTGAGCTCCTGTGGAGTGGCCGATGAAGGAATCCTCGTGCTGCCTCAAACTTGCTTTGATCTTGTTTAGCTTGAGATTTCTGTCACGACAACGGTCCAAGAAGGCACGAACATTTCGGCCATGGTCAGCTTGCCACTTAGCGGGTGTGTTGCTGTAGCCAACTTTGACCTGCTTTAACGTCAACTCCTTTTAGCCCTTCTACTGCTCTCGCAATTTGCAATTGCACTGCCACACTTCAGGCGCACTCTTAACTCCGAAAGGCATTCTCTGCCATCTGTAGCGCCCGAACGGAGTATTGAAAGTTGTGAGCAAACTAGATTCCTCTTCCAATTTTACCTGCCAGAAACCGTTACTGACTTCAATTGCGCTAAACGGTTTTGCTCCATTGAGTCTGGTTGCAATTTCCTCAATTGTGTGCATTGGGAAATGTTCACGCTTTAAAACTAATGGCAATATTCAAGTCCCTAGGATCCAAACAGACACGTATCTTAGTTTCTCCATCAGGTTAAGTAGAAGGTTTGCTCACCTCTAACATGCTGCATACCCAATCAGTCGGTTGGTTCACCTTTTCAATGATACCGTCAGTTGTCATTTTCTCAATTAGGTTTGGACTCGCTCCGTAATAGTAACCGGCAAACCTCTAGGGGGTGAACTACAGGCTGGATGGATTCGACGATTGTTATCTTATACTGTCCTGCCAGCTTTCCAAGCCCTCCAAACACATCAACATACTCGTCAAACAGTGGATCACTGTCTGTCTTCACTACAGTGAGATGATCGCTATCTAAGATCTGTATTAGGTTCATATCTAACATGGTTTGCTTGGAGAGTATGGGCTCATATCCACCACCCTTTACCACATTAACTTCAATTTGGTGTTTGTGGCCTTTACGGGATACAAACAAGGTAAAAAAGTAAAGTGGTGCATTTATATAGCGCCCTTATCACAACGTCTCAAAGGCGCTTTACAATGATCAATTTACCCCCAGCGGACTGGAAGCATATACATATTCCTAGCCCTCTATCGGGTGTTCTTCCCCATCAGCTAAATACAGAGCTGACTTGCCTAGGGTATTCAGAGGATTTAATTACATGCTGGTCACCTGATAGTATTACTCGCTTGTAAACATCAACAGGAAACAGATTACACTCTGCCCCAATATCCATCAAAAAGGGAATTTCATTCTCTGTGGCAGACTTGTCATCCTTACAAACGGTGAGAGTCACCGTCTCACGACCTCCACTACCGACACCAGCAACACTTAAATAAAAGCGCTCTTGATGAAAGGCGGACCCTTTACTCTTAGCCGGGCAATTGGCTACAAAGTGATTCGTCTTCTTACAATATGCACAGACCTGTCCAAATGCAGGACATTTGCGTCTCTCGTGATTCCAATCACAAAATCGATATAAGCTTTGATCCTACCTTCGCTTACAACAGAAACACCATCGGACTGACCTTCTCTTGTTCCTTCACTGCAAATAATCCATACTCTGAAGACATTGAAACCCCTCGGTTGCGCTTCGCCCGTGACGATTCGCAACTTTCATCGAGCCTTGGAGTCACAGCTTTTTCTTGTCATCTTTCCTTTATTCTCCGAAAATTTTGTTTTACCCGATTTTGACATAATTTAATTTGTTTGCAGCTCCGTTGCATCGGAATATCCCCTCTCCTTTTCATCGGGGTAACACACTGACCTTTGGAAAGGTATGTGCAGGGATTTGTGCGCTCCCGCCCCAGCATGTGAGGACCGGGTGGCTACTGGCCCAGGGTTACGTTTGGAGAAAATTTAGTTTTGGTGAACACTTTGCGACTATTTTTTAAATTTAATACGTTTTGGATCGTTCGAGACAGAATTCGCCCATTTCATATATTAATTTCATTTCATTGCTTCATTAGAAACTATCTCTATCCTGGATCAACACTATTCACTATATTCAAAGTTACACCAGATTGGTTTTTTATTTTCTTGAGATTTAATACAAATTTGAATATAAAATTTTGCTATCATGGATCCTACGCAACTACCAAGCCTAACAATTAGAAGACACGGCTTATTCCAACTACTTGATGGCGACGTGTTGTTTATCCAGTTCAAGTCTGGCCCAAGGAAAGTTTATCAACTTTCTGGAAGAAAGCCATCAGAGACAAGGACACTTTCAAACAATGCTATTTTTTTCTTGGCAAGGGATGCTCCCCTGATATCATATCAGAATGGATCTACTCTTCACAACAGTGGGCAAGCCGACAGAGGCAAGACAAAAGAAAACGTCACATGTAAACTTCGTCTGCAACAACATGACCTCCAAAGGACACATTTGGATCTATTTTAACATTCATTACAACGAATGGCTAAATCTAAATGGACAAAAGAGAACAAAAAATCAGAATGAATCTAATCAAGTTTTCTCATCTTTTTAAGAATTCTTACACTAGTAAACCTTTCCTATTCGGATAGGCATATTTGTATTTAAAAGAACGAATAGTTTGCAAGTAACTATTTTCTCAAAAATACAAATAATATATATATTTTTTAGGATAAATCCCTTTTCACATAGTTTAAATTTTAATTTCTTTTTGAGGTTTTCAGTCCTTTATTTTCGTTGTGTTATTCTTCTTCTTTTATTTTTTTATTTTACTTTGTTGTATCCCAGGCTGGTTTTGGCATTGAAGTTTTTATTTTCACACAGAGTTTTTCTGTTTACTAAGCCCGCTGTGAGGTTAAGATTTTGCTTTGTAAATTTCTCTTCCTCATTTAACAGACTAGCCCTAATTTTTTACTATGATTTTCCCTCAACTCACCATCCACACACATAATATTTGCCTCCACTTACCCTCTTTACGAGAGATTATTATTTCAGTTAGAGGAGAGGAACCCCTTCCTGTAGGGGGATTCTTGCTACAGCACCATAATTATGCCACAAAGGTTGCTAGTCTACTGCTGTTTTTGTTGTTTGTTTGTTTTTTTCTTTACTTTAAACAACCGTGCTCTTAGCAGCAAGAGCTGTATCCAGGAGGAAGGGGGCGACTCTATTGTTTTCAATAATTATCCTTGACCGACTCATCACTGCCAGTGTGACGTCACATAGCAACGAAGAGCGCTTCGCTTGGCTTGCTCTAGACTTTCGAAAAGTCCTTCGTCATTTACTTCGCGTAAGAAAAATCACGATTCGCTCGGCAAAAACATTCTCCTGGGATTATCATGAGGTCGACTTGTGGCAAGTCTAGGCTTGCTCCCACTATTAGCGTGGGAACGCCATTGAGGCAAGGACAACAGAGGTCAATAAGGCTAATTCCAACGCTAATATCGCTTTTGTCCGCTAATTGATCTTAAGTGTGAACTCTTTGCTATTGTTATTGTCTTTGTATGTAAACTGTTTCTTGTGTTGTGAGAGCGTGTTTCTGTAATTTTGTTGTATTTGTCGAGGGTTCAGTGGCGGGACCGCGAGCTTGCCTTCGGGACAGTCAAAGGCTGTCTAAAATATCCACCTTTTTTCTCAAAACGGTTGAACCAATGTTCTTCAAAATAGGAGGTTTTTATATTCCTTGATAATACACGTTTCAATCCTGTGTCATTACGTGCTGGTTGAATAGGCCGTTCTTCATATCAATCCGTTTGCGTGTCGAGGTGTTGTTGTTTTTTCGATTTCAACCAGTTTCTCTGTTCTGGAGTGCTTCTTTTGTCAGTTTTTAAGCACGTTCACAAATTATTTGGATTTCAGTTACGTTAAGTTGCTGTTTTTGGCTTTTTGTAGTGAATTTCGTTTGGCTTTAGTAGTGTCTGTTGCAATTTGTTGGCTTTGTTAGAGTCTGTTGCAATTTTTGTTGGCTTTTTGTGTGAACTTCTGTTGGCTTTTGCCGTTTGTGCATGTGGCAATCTGTTGTTCTGGTTTTTGAGTGCAGCAGAGTTGAGTTTTTGCAGTGATTGAATTTTCTGGCAGTTGCAATCATTGTATTGCGTGCCTCCGGTTAAATTAAATTGCTATCAGTTTCTTTAGTCTGTCTTTGGTTTGGTGCTGGTTGGCCCTATCAATTCTCTGTTAAAAATACATGTACATGTATTTAAGTGAACAATATACAAATATTGTAGATATACTTAACAAACGTTCAGTGAAATAAAGTAGAATATAATTTTAATAATAATAGAGTACAATTAAAATAATTTAGTGAAAATATACTGTAGTTGTAAATATTAAAAAATTCAAAATGAACAAAAATATTGCATTTTTTATGTTAATGGTGGCACCATGTTTGCTTTATGACTCACTCTTTGACTTAGCTTGGCTTTTTCCTCAAGGATGTCATTATATTTTCTATTTTCATGTGGTTATTGCTGCTATTTCCAAAGCCTTTCCCAACTTTTCAAGGCTTCCTCTTAGTCTTTACATCCCATCCAATTCTCAAGTTCTAGACAATAAAATTAAGGTTCACTCCACTGGAGCATGGCATATGCTCTACAATAAAATTGTTCCAAATTTGAGTGTGTTGGAAAGGTTGCTTTCTCTTTTGTTGTGCATGTTTTTATTACAATTCAAAGTAAGACCAGTCTACAACACCAACCTTAACAATTTATTTTATACTGTTTTCACTTTAATTTGTGTTATTGTGACAATTGGTGAGCTACTTTTCTGGGAAATGTTGTACAAAATATGCTCAAAGCAGATATTTAAGTACAGTGGAACTCTCAATTATTTACTGGAGACAACATTATTTTCTGCTGTTATTTTGAAATTATTTTTGTCTCTGCTTGACCCAGTTTATAAGACTTGTTTAAATGTCAAGCAACTATCTAAATTTTCTCGGGTGCAATATTTTTAGAGTCTAACATCAAAGTTTTTACTTTCCATTATTATGCTCACATGCCTTTTTCTTTTTCATAGCATTTTGTTAAATATTGATACAACTCAAAAAGTGATTGTGAATGATATGCTTTGTTCTGCACCTATGTACCTAGTTCCCACTGCTCTCATTTTGATCACATCAGCCCTTCCCTATCCATTGTTGGTAAATTTATTCGTAGTTAGTGTAATAGCAGTAGGGGAAAACTTTGATGCAAGCTACAAACAAACTACAGAAATGCCATTGTTTTTTCCAATTTTGTATCTTTGCCTTGGTCTCCTGTGGAGTTATCCTGCTGTAAAACTGCTTGAATTTCACCACCCAGGATTTCTCCTGAGTATGTTTTTTAGGTCAAAGAGATTTGTGACATCTATCTAGTTGTAGATATACCGGTAACAGGAAAGTCGCATTCTTTTACCTTTCCACCACATGCTACTATATTGGACTTGAGATCACAAGTTAATGGTAAATTAAATTTAACAAGTGATTTGTACTGGTTATCAAGCCGTGGTAAACCTCTACATGATTTCATACCATTAAATGAAATAAGTGGGGCTGTAATTATGAATGGACGTTTAATTGGAGGTGTGCAATGTTGTCTATCGGGGTGTGAAAATGAGGCAGGATGTCGTAAATTTGATAGCATGATTGGGCAATATGAAATTAAATGGAGCCCTCATGACGTATCAGGTAATACAGAAAATTTTAAGAATCTCAGGGTATGTGATAAGCATTACGTCAGTTTATCATCCAGGGGGCACAAGCCTGCAAAGGGAAAAAGTTCGTCAAAATCCCGAAGTGATACCCAGCGTGGCATTCTGAAGGTAAATCCATGTGTTGTGATATGTTCACAATGCAGTAATGAGGTTTGCCTTTCCAGTGACATTCCCTGTAAAAGACATAAAATAATAGTATTCGATAAACTGTTTACAGTGGCATGCAACTTTTTAGATGAACAAAATGGAAATAAAACAATTTTCCACAATGACCTATATACATGTATATCTACAGAACCTTGTGATGGTTCTATGGTGCCTTACATATGTATGTCATGTCAGCCTTTCTTTTTGAAATCTGTCAAAATAGAGGCCGAATACAAGGAAGCAAAAACTATGTTTCAAGAAAAACAAGGATGTTCAAATCCATCAAGCTGGTCTGATCTTGCCAAAGAACATGTACAACAAGTACAAGATGAATATGACCATTCCATTCCCAGATCAAGTTATGCAGTTGATGAACCACAAGGCAAATATGGTTTGACCATTTCAAAATTAACAGCAGGGATTTTTGGTGAAGGTTTAAAAGAGCTTCTGAAAGAATGCAGCCCTTCAGTAAACATACATGTAGCTGAGGGATGTTATGCTCATGGGGTGCCTCAGCACACTGATGTATATACAACCTTTCAATCTATCCTTCCAGCTATCTTTCCATGGACAATAACATTCTCATGTTCAAAAACAACCCAGGACAATCTTAAGGTTGTCCTTTCAAAACCACACACAGCAAATGGTGTTGAAATACCTATGTGGAAAGAAGTAACATTTTTCCTTCCCACCAAAATCTCTATTGCATCAAATAACATTTGTCATTTCACAGTGCAGATCTTGGGCAAGAAAGTAGATTATGGTGAGCTCCCGCTTATCATCTTTCAGCCCAATGTATTTAAATGCTCTTGATATAATAATGATATAATAATGACAACAACTGATAACTTGTACCATGTTGACACTAATGTTGTAGAAGGAAAATTTGTTAAATGCATTAGAAGCACAAAATGCTCTTACAAACTATTAACTGAATCGAGAATAAGATGCAGTGAATGCCAGGATTTGCTATGGTCTTGCCTGCGTTGGCAAAAAATACCTTCGTCTGAACCTTCTCAATCAAAAACAGCCCATGATTCCCATACCAAACTCAGCAGTCTATCCCACCCTGAACTTCGAATGGTTTTAAGGAGCCCTTAATGATATCATGTGATTTAAAAACAGGCATGGCTTATGTAACTGAAGGAAATCATCGTCTTTGGGTGGCAATTAGGGAAGGAATGCCTTTTGTACCATGCAGTGTAATACCTCACTGGCTGCCACCAAATGAGTCATACAAAAAAATTGATGTGGATTTGACAACTTTACAGTCCAAGGAAATTATACTCTCAGAACATTTAGGATTAACCGTGGCTAAAGCTAACTAAATAAAGTTGCAAACTCCATATTAAAGTGCATGCACACTTTGTCATCGGCCACTTATAATTATTAAAACAATGTAGACATTAGTACTCATTTTGTTTAGTCAGCAGCTAAAAATCTGAAAAATGAAAAGCCAAAACAGAATATTATTGTGATTCAAAAAACAGCAATCAGGGAAAAGGTTTAGAACAAAACACTTTCAGAAATTTTTTAAGTGTCATGCTTAACTTAATTAATTTAAAATTAAGCTTCTCACTAGAGTAATAATTAAAAAACTTCAGTTTGATGCACACTTTCACCTCATAAACGACCAAAGTCTGGTTTGAGAAATAGCAGAGTATGTTAAGGTTAGACTTAAGCTTACACTATTTGCTGTTAAATGTAAATTATAATTTTTTCCATAAGCTTAATTAGGCAGGAACTTACACTGTATGCGGCGCCTCTATCTTCACAGCCACTCCAACTTTGAACTTTGAAGGGATTGATATGAAGAACCACAAGCGCTGGATGGCTGAAATACAGCATACACAAAGCCCTGCATATCTTTTGCCGAACCTCCTATTCCTGTGTCAAAACAACAGTGCGTCGCTGTGTTCTTGTCCTCGAGAGTTCAACCGGCTAACAGACTTGCTCGATAAAATTCCTTGATGGTAGCAAGTTTCAGTCGAATTATCGAGATATTGAATGTTTTTGGCTCACACAAAATGCCAAATTTAACTAACTAAATATAGCAGAAACTTCACTATTACCGATTACAGTAAATGAATCAGTTTTTCTAACGTCTCTTCAAATGCCACTTCACGCGCCATTTTGAATTTCATTCAAGCGAAACGTGACGTCAAACTGGCAGTGATGACTCGACCAATGTTTACCTTGGAGACGCCCCCTCCCTCCTGGCTGTATCTAATGCTTTCCTCAAGACATTTGACGTTGCTCTGTAACCTGTCAAAATTCCCGTGCATTCAGTTTCACTTCGTGAGCGAGTTTCCCTTTTATTATAAAAAAAATTGCAGCACTATTTATTTGATACTACGCAATTTTTTGGTTGCATTTCAATTCGAATACATCCAGGTACCACGTGTTGTTCACGCCAAACTAGTGTTGCGTTTCTACCGCAGTTTTAGGTTAAGTCAAGATTTTTTTGAAACCCGGTCACTTTGTTCAAGAAAAAAAAAACACAAAGCTCGTCCTCACGGACAGGAAATTTTTCAAAGCCCGTTCGGTTTTTTCCCGACCCGGTCATCCTTATAAATAATGGACTGTCCCTTACCACATTGCCATGAGATTTGCTCATTTCAAGATCACTTTCCAGCGAGCTGGAATTTAAATACCCCTTTCAGAAGCTTGAGAGGTGGAAGAGCAAATGCTCATTTCCTCGTCATGTTTAGCCGTTTTAAATAACGCCTTGACGAGTCAAAGGCTCGTAAAATTCAGTCTCAGTTGGTCATAGTACTCATTTGAAACATTCGAAGTCCAATTGAATCCACTTACAATCGTCTTACACTTGTAATCGTCCTGTGGAAAAGCTGAACGCATTATTACCCATCTTAAGAAATAATTAACTTGCGTGACAGTAAATTCTTAATTATGTTAGATATATTTAAATCGTAAATTAATTTTAATCATTTACATTGTTTAGTGTGGAGCAACGATAATAATGTGTATAAAAGGCCTCTGTCAATTATTATAAAATTATCTCTTTAAATTGTTGAAATTATTGCCTTTCTACAGTACTTTGGAAATGTAACCTGCAGACGGAGTTTCAGGTTGCCTCAAATACCATGGCTTTTGTTTTTGCCAATACAACGATTCTTTTGCATGAATGCACATCGTGAATCCCAAAAGCATAACAAAATATCCCTTACAGCAGTAAACTTGGTAATGTTAAAGCCAACATAGAAGTTAAGGCTGAGTTCAGATACCAAACTTTTGATTGGGAATTGATACAAACTTACAGTGTAGGCTGACCTTACGACAACATATCATTGCCATATAATACATGTATGAGCACTGTATACTCTCATAATCCCCGCTCACTGTTCCATTTAAGAAAAATTCAGCGGCTAAATCGAACCTGCTTGAAAGTTGAAATAGCAGCTAGGAGAATGACTCAGCCATTTCACATTGATTCATAAGGCTACATTGTATTTCATGTAACTGATTTAAGTTATTAACGTTGGTATCTGAACTGGGCCCAAGACTATTATCAAACAACTTACACGCTCCAACCATAATAAACTGTGGTAAAAAATTTCGTAACCATTGCTTGAAGGTAAGTTCCCTTAGTACTGTACTTCTAAGTTCTCCAAACAATGCACCACCATAATAAACTGCGGTGGAAATT
>NC_090869.1:71620172-71632672 GCF_036669935.1 Montipora foliosa | reverse complement strand
ACTGTTGGCGCTTTTTTTTTTTTGTCTTCTGTTTTATTCCAGGTTACATTCTGCTCTTATGTTCTTTTTAGACTTTTCGCAATGCGTTTTTTGCAGATTTGTGCAGGTTTTGCAATTGGTTCTTTTTGTTAGCCCCGTGCAATTTTGCTTTTGTGTTTATTGAATAGTTTTCCCCAAATTACAGGGGATGTTGTTGATGAATATTTGTTTCTCCATGCTTTTGTTCATAGTTTCAGTGTTTTATTTTGTTATTGCATGGAATGTTATTTCTTAGTTTTTTCCTCACACAAATTCAATTGTGCTTTTAGTTGTGCTGTTAGTGGCGTGAGATGTAGTTCAGCTCCTATAATCTTTGTTTTTCTCGCCCTAGTTGTATCTGTTGTATAAGCTTTGCGATATTAGATGTTGTTTTTGCTGAGTGCAAATTTATTTTCCTCATTAGTTTTGTCTTGCTTCTTTTACATGATTTGCCTGCATGAAAGTTTTGTTCTGCTATATTGTTTTTGGCCCCCTCTGTTTTGTTTTTTTAGTTAAAAAGCTGTGTGGTCGCACGGGTTTTGTCCAGTCAAAACTTTTCATAATTCAGATTCCTTTCCAGTTTTACTTCAGTGCGAGTTTTATATGTAGTTTTTTAATTACTAGCCTTTGCTATTTTTTACGTCTCTTGGGATTTTAATACACCTTTTTCCCGCGTGCTTGCACAATTTTGTATGCAGCACTCATTGTACCTTTGTTTTATTACTGTTTTGTTTGTTCTGCGCGCTTATCCTGCGTTCTTTTCATTATGTTTTAGACTGATGTTGCTTCACTTCTAAAACGAATCGAATACCTTGAAAGTCAATCAAAGGGATCCATGGCTGAAGCTGTCTCTATGAAGGCTCACCGTATCAATGATCCCAAAGCCTCGTTCCTTGACGCAGCCTGTCAAACCTTGAGAGCGCAGTTAGATAAGCCCACTGAAAAGTTCAAGCGTATTTTTTGGCTTTGTTTAGTGACAAAGATTACACAAAGCTGTTGGAGTGCATTGCTAAGGTGGATAAGACATTTACATGTAAGAGCAACGCATCTTCTTCCTCTTCCAATGCACCCTCCGCTCGCACCCCTCGTTCGTCAAGAGTTGTTTGTTTCCACTGTGGAATCCCGGGTCATGTTGCCTCCATGTGCTTCCGTAAGCGCCAGCAAGGATATCAAAGCATATTTGGTTCCGGCTCCCGCTTTTTTCCATACTCCAGGCCATTTGGTTTAGGTTCCGGCCCGCGCCCTGGCCAAAGCCAAGGTCCAAGCTCGTGACTTTCGTTATTTGATTTTGTTGCTTACCTTCAAGGATTGTTGTCCATTTAATGTTACAATTTGCGATGCCAATATTTGTCTACCATTATTTTTGTATACCCTTGTTTCCATCCCGCGGCACTCAAGGATGACAGCTTTGAACAGGAGTCTAATTCCTGCTCGGATTACTGAGGCTCAAACTGTCATCCCCTGAGTCTGCTCTCCCGTCTTCTTCTTTTTGTTCCCAAGCGATTTGTTCACTTTATTTTTGACTTCGTTCCCTTTAGCCTTTACCCAAGCGACTGCGCAGGTCTTCTTTCTTTCATCTTCAACAGGTCTTCTTTCTTCACATTATTTTCGATCTCGCTTTATTCCATGCTCGCTATATATCGACGACCAACACACCAGGGGACTGTGCATACCTTTTCAATTTTCAGTTTATGAGAACCTCTCCATTTTGGAGCGTTCTTTTGCGTCGCCTTCCTCTGCGATCTTCATTGTCTGTTATACCCTTGTTGCGCTTGGATATTTCCTAGGCCTCAGTAAATCAATTCTTCTTCCTCGCCACTAGCTGTTCCTTATTTGGGTTTTATGGTGGATTCTGTTAAGCAGGCCTTGCTGCTTTTGCAGGACAAAAAAAAAAAGAAATTCTGTGACCTCACTGGTTTAGTCCTTGGATCTGACTCGCTTGACCTTAAGACCTTGCAACGGGTTTGTGGAAAGTGCATTTCTTTTGCCTTGGCAGTCCCAGGTGAACGTTTGGTCACAAACGAGATTTATTTAGCTATTAGCAAGGCCACTCGTTCTTCCCGCCCCATTACCCTGTCTGGGCCTTTGAAAGCAGAAATTGCCTCCTGGACCTTCTTAGAATCCTGGGAGGGTTTTCTTCCCTGGCGGTCTGAATTTCATCGTCAGATAGTACTCTGCTCTGATGCTAGTGCTTTCGCGTGGGGAGCAGTGCTTAATCCCGATGCAAAGTCTGTCGCCATTCGAGATTACTAGCCTTCCTCTCAGTCTTCTCTCGGTATTAACTGTAAGGATTCAAATTCTCGCCTTGTGTAATGCCTTGAAGTCGTTTTCTTCTACCGTCAGTAACTGCTGGGTTGACGTGTTCACGGACAGTCAATTGCTCTTAAGGGCTTGGTCCGCCAAGGAGCTAAATCTCCCCCTCTGATTGCTTCTTTGAAGCGATTGTTTGCTGTTATTTCTGACTCTAACATTCACCTTAACTTTTATATCATTCCCTCCAAGTGTAATGTTGCTGATCCTCCTTCTCGCACTCTTTCTTTGTAAGATTCCAAATTATCGCCAAGTGTTTGGGCGGGCCTTCGGGTCACTCTGTTGATTTAATGGCACTCCCGTCGAATGCCCAGAGCTTCATTTCAGGTTCTTCTCTTCCCTTTTTCTCGCCTTTCCCAGTTCCTGGTTCTTCGGGTGTCAACATTTTTGCTCAAAGTCCTTCGCGCCAAAGGGATCTTTTTGCAAACCCTTACGCCTTTTCCCCAATTATTCTTATTCCTGATTTGCTGCGCTTTCTCTCGAGTCAAGCTATCTCCTGTACACTAGTTGTCCCGGATGTCTGTCCTCGTAAATTTTGGTGGCCTCTTTTACGTCAACATGATTCCTTTATCTTGCCAGTTAAAGGGCATTGTGTTACCTCCCGCTACTTCCGGTTTTTCTTTCACTTGGCCTTTGCTGTGGGACTTGTGGGTATTCAGGTTCACCCCTGTCTAGTAAAGCAAGCTTGGGGTCGCCATATACATTCCTGCTAGTGTTTTGTTATTAATTTTTTCTTTTAATGTTGCCTATTATGTTTTTTGTTTGTTGTAATAAATTTGACTGATTTGGGCTACAGTGTTCTAGTCCGCGGTTAACCAGGTGCTGTTATGCCTTTTGCAAGTTCTTCCTCCAGTTGCTCGTTTATTTACACCAGCTGTCAGTTGTACTACTTGTAGTTATCCTAATGACCACACGCTCAATTATTGTCAATGTTAGACGTCGAGGCAACCCTCCGAAGCGTAAAGCGCTTTCCCTTGATCTCCCTGCATTCGACAACAGAATTAAAGTTCTCCAGCGGAGAAATCTTTCTTCTGCGTATTGTAAGCAAAAGCAATCCCTTAAGGAAGAGCTTGAGAATTTTTAATACGCATTACCTGGACGAAATACACTCTTTGATGCTATTCCTTTTGATGTCTGCCGTTTTCTTGTCTACAAGGATGCTATGGGTAAGACACAGCTCCACCGCAATGGATGCCCCTATACTGGCCAGGGAGGCGTATTTTCTTGTCATTGTCCTCGCCGTCTATCTTATAATACAGTCGATTCTTACATTGGGAAGCTGCGATCCATATTTTCGGACGCCGGCCGTCAAGGAGATTGGAACAGGTCGCTTCATTTGGGTAACCCAGCTTCTGACGAGCTCGTTAAGCTTTACCTCAAACAGGTTACTGCTGAACAACTTCAAGCTCATGTTACTCCGAAACAGTCATCTCCAATCTTTCCAGATAAGTTACTGTTACTTTCTCACTACTTGGAGAAGCGTCTCTTACTGCCTAATCTCTCTCCTCCCGAAATGTTTGTTGTCGCCCGTGACCAAGCTTTCTTCAAATGTATATTTTACTGTGGGGACCGTGCAGGAGATTTGGGCACCCCAGAGATTGCCCGTTTTCCAGATGACAGTGGTCTTCTTTTTAATTACGTTTGGGAAAAAACCTTGGGCGATGGCTCCTGAAATCTGTTCGGAATGCGTCGTCATCCAAATCCGGCCGTATGCCCGATTCGGGCTGTTGAAGTGTATGTCGCTGTGTCAAGAGCGATTGGTATTGACCTTTCCAGGGGTTACCTGTTCAGGCCTACAGATCAGAAGGGTCGCATCGTGGATCAGCCTCTCACCAGTTCCACGGCAGAATCTCGTTTAAAGCTCTATCTTCGACAAGTTAATATAGATGCAGGTGGAACTCTTCATATTTTTCGTTCGGGGTGTGCCCTCACGCTCACTTTTTCTGGTTCCAATCTGGCTGACGTTATGTCCCATGTTGGTTGGTCTTCTCCATCTACCGCCCAATATTATTTGAAACTCTCTAGCGTTATTCGAGCAGGAGCGCCGGCTGACCTTCTTTCTAAGGAATATTCACAATCTGGTCACGCGTCTGTTCTATATGAGGAGTGCAATAACCTTAAAAGTTTATTTCCGCGTTTCCTTCTCGACAGTCACCTACGGTTAGAAGCCACTCAGTCTCTTAAGTTTACAGTTTAAGATCTGGCTGTTTAGGGAGTTTTTTAGATTTGGATAGGTTTGAGTGTTGGTGGCTATCTTGGGTTTTTGGGTGTCGTTTTATAGATGCATCGACCACTTTTGTGGCCGCCAGACCTCCGTAACTCAGAGGAGCGCAGGTAAGACCGGTGTAAATAGGATACAATTCTTTTAAGGATTTAGGTTGGGGGACACTTTGTGATGTCTATTGTGAGGTGCCATGAATCTCATTATGTCGGAGTATTGGACAACCCTCACTTCAAACGCGATGTTTGACGAGTTAGCCGAAAGGTCTCTGATGAGTCCCTTGGCAGGGATGAAACATACGTATGTAAGGCTAGCCACATGATTATGCATTGTGAAATTCTTACACTTTATCAAACATTTTCACCCCTTAGAAATGCACTGAGTAACATCAGCTTAATTAATTTTAAGAAATTCATAAAAAATCATGACACTTTGATGACGTGAATTTCTATGAAATCCGGGATATTGAAACACTTCATCGCGTAGAATTCTGTTGTCTTCTGTGACATTTACTTGCAGTGCGAAATATGTGACAAATCCGGCATAAAGAAACACGCATTCAGCACTGGTGGGATATGATTGGTCAACTGATTTAGCTTTGGGAATACTAAGTCCCATCGCCGAATTCCGCAACTGTCAATCAAACGTTGAGATGAGCAGAATAAATTTTCAAGGTGCGAAAAGCGAATAATAAAGATTAAAGAGCGGACTGTTCGCTTCATTGAAAGTGACATGGCAAACAATTCTTTTTGTTGATATGAGTTTATTTGGTTCAAGAGACCATCAGAATAGAAGTGTTTTAGAGAAAAGCGTGGCTTTATGCTTGCTTATTCCTCATGCTCTATCCGTTACCAGCTATCCTGAAAAATCTTGAAATAAACCAGCGCAATGTGTAAATATCCGATCGATGTTTTTTTTTTTTTTTTTTTTTTTAACAGACCCTTAGAGCGAGTTCATTAAGCACTTTTACGTTCATTGCCGGTTGTCTACACAGCCTCATCAAAGAAAAATACACAAATTTTGGTTTTATTGACAATGTAAATTGGCCACCGTACAGAGATTGTAAAAGCTGACGTTTCGAGCGTTAGCCCTTCGTCAGAGCGAATCATCAAAGAAAATGCCTCTTTCATTTTATCTTTTGTCCGTGATTTGCTAGTGGCCCAGTGGAGTGGGAACGTCTTTTGTTTGTTGAAAATAATTATTCAATTTCCGATCCGTTCGAATAGAATAAAATATATAAAAGACATTTTAATTGGTTGAGATCACAAAACCAGATAACAATCAACCAAATTCACACAGATGTTTTGTTCATTTTAAGGCGTGTTCAACACGGAAATCCATACTTTTCTGCGTTTATCATGAATACCAAAACCTTTCTAGACAATATTCATGAACCGGTTTGTTGTCCTGTATGTAACACCAGGTTCGCTAATCCAAAGCAGCTTCCTTGCTTACACAGTTTTTGCCTCCATTGCCTGCAAAGGATTCAACAAACGAGCGGAATTCGAGACACTACTTCATGCCCAGAGTGCAGGCGAAATTTCACGATCCCTGGAAACGGCGATCTTAACGCTTTTCCAACAAACTTTCGCGTCAACAGTTTGTTGGATGCTTTGCCTGTCACAGAGTGCAATACGAGTGGCATTAAGTGTGGAAATTGCGAGAAAACAAGCGGAGAATCTGCGTACTGCTTCACTTGTTGTTCGTTCTGGTGTGGTGACTGCCTACCTCTGCATAACGGGCTAAGGAGCAATAAAGAACACCACGTATTGGCTTTGAAAGACTTTCGCGACGAAGACTTCGAGAACATTTTAAAGCAGCCGACACTTTGTGGGAAACACGAGAAGAAAAAACTGAAGTTTTTCTGTCAGGAGTGCAAAATAGCCATTTGCAACGCTTGTGCTCTTACAGATCACGAAGGTCACGCTAAGATTGTTTTGGAAGATGCAGCAAAGGAACGCAAATCGAGAGTCGAGGCAGCAATTGAATCGAAGAAACGAAGAGCACTGGAGAAGATGACATGGATCGCGAAAATTGGTGATAACTGCGTTTTAATTAAAGAACGAGCTGCGAGAGTGGAAAGCGACGTGCAGCATTTTGCCCACAGTTTCATTGCAGCCATTGAAGCGGAAAAGAATCACATCTTTGATGAGGTGGAAAACACAGTGCGAACAGTGTTGCACCTTTTCGGAGAGAAAAGGAAGGAGATTGAAGAATACGTGAAAATGCAAGAAGCAGAAATCGAAAAAACCGAACTCATTTTAAAGCGAACCACAAACGTTCAACTCATGCAGCCCCATGAATTTCTGGACCAAATAGTTCAGGAAAAAGCTGAAGAAGAAGATTCAGGTAACTTCGACATGGAACATGTCGTGGCTTTTGTCTTTAAAGGGAACGAAAAGTTGTTTGATGATCTAAAATTCCAACATATAGGCTGTTTTGAAAGTTTTATCACCAAAACTATCCCGAAATACTCGAGCGCCGAGGGAAAAGGAATCCGCAAAGGAACTGTTGGACTTAAAGCTGAGATTATTGTAACAACAAGGAACACACAAAGAGAACAATGCCACCAAGAACGTGATTGCGTGGCATTGGAAATCGAAACTCGTAAAGGCCGTGACAGTGCGATCAAGCCTCAAATAAAAGATAACAAAGATGGCACTTACAAGATTAACTATTTTGCCAAAGAAATCGGAACATGTCAGGCATCCGTAAAAGTTAATGGAGAACATGTTCGTGGCAGTCCTTTTAAGGTTCAAGTCAAACGCAGGCAGTTCAGACCCGTGTTATCCTTTGGAAAACAAGGTTCGGATGCTGGAATGCTTTCTAAACCTTGTGGGGTAGCAGTGAATGACAAAGATGAGATTGCAGTGAGTGAGTGTGGTAACCACAGAGTACAGATATTTTCGAGTAATGGAACTCACTTAAGATCGTTTGGTAAAAAGGGTAATCGGCAGGTAGAGTTTGACTGGCCTGCTGGGATAGCTTTTTATAATGATAAGATTATAGTGGCAGACGCTAACAACCACCGAGTTCAACTGTTTAGTGATGAGGGTCATTATCTTAATCAGTTTGGAGGAAAAGGAAGCCGGGATCACCAGCTTCGGAATCCTCATGGCTTGTCAATTGACAGCGATGGGAGCATTATTGTTGCCGATACTGGCAACGAATTAATCAAAATCTTTTCACTTGATGGTCGGTTTTTGCGCAGTATCGGTACTGAAGGTTCTTTAATTTATCCCTTTCATTGTATCCAACACGACAACTATCTTTTTGTGTCAGACAGAGGTGATCACTGTATAAAAGTTTTTAATAGGGATGGGGAGTTTCTTTATATTTTTGGACAGCAGGGGAAGGGGGACGGGCAGTTCGATCTCCCTGGCTTCCTGTCAGTGGACAGAGAAGGACATCTGCTGGTTTGTGATACACTTAATGACCGAGTGCAGATGTTTAAACTCAGCGGAGAGTTTATAACTAAGTTTCGAGTAAGTGGTACAAGGGCAGGAAAGATCATTCGCCCAGTTTCTACAGCAGTCCTTAGCGATGGTAAAATAATTGTCACCGATTTAGGTAGCCATCGTGTTCAGATTTTTGAATAGATGTACAACTTTTCCTGATTCTTGTTATTTAGCATCGGCGACTTTAAAATTCCTTTTTCGGTAAAAAAGTTTCCAATTTCAATGAGAATTTCTTCATTTGAATCGTTTTTAAAAGCAGTATTGTAGTTTACGCAATTCAAAGCGCACAGAGTTTCAATTTTAGATATTTCAGAGATAAAACAATGTATTATAGAGGTTTTGAATTTACGCGTGGCTGTCTGAGATATCTTAATTAAGTACCCCAGCATGCATAATCAAAATATGTTCGTGTATGTTTGCGAATTGCCGTAATCTCCACAATCAAAGACAGGCCAGTTTAAAGAATTTTGGCGGAAAATTGTTTCCATTAACAACAAAGAACAAATTACTTTTATTTTAACCAACGGAGAGGAGTTGGCTTTTACACTGATTTATCAATGTTAGGTGTTTTAAAAAAGGCGTGTTTCTTTAATTTACTTTAATTTACTCAGTTTTTAACCGCTTTAATATTTTATTCGCATATATTGCACTTGTTAGAGAATCCGAAGAGATTATAAAGCTAAAAGAGAATTCGACATCTGGTTCTTATATCCACAGCTTTTTAGATCGAGCTTGATAATTCATCCAAATCATCCGTGTCAAATCTTTTTCACATAATACCCGCTTTGGAAGAGGAGACGCATTCCATCACAAGTGCCCGGTGCACTGAACGAGACTTTTGGAAAATGGTGGACAAATTTGTTACATTTGTTTATACTTGTTGATTATTTAATCCAAGGGCTTAATACGATTCGAATTTTCCGTACAAATGAGTTTTCAAGCCACAATTTGATTTTTTCAGAATTTTGTAAATGTCCTTCTGATTGATTCCAGGTTCAAAGTAAATTTTTGAAAGTCATGGTTGTGAAAAAATGCTAATGCTGATGCGAAAAGGGCACAGAAAGACCACATTTTTTCTCTCTTAGCATGATATTACCTTGGGAAGAGTAATTTAATTTCTTGTAGGCGATGTGTGTTTTGTAGCAATATTTTAAGTCTAGAAATATGTACACTGTAGAGCAATTACAATAGCTCGTTTTGACACTGACGTAAGGAATTGCTAAATACTTGGTGTAAATATGCTTAATCACAATAAAAAGTAAAATGCAAATCTGTTGTGATTTTTTCTACCCCTCAGTTCCATTCACGTCCTTCATGGCTGCATTAAAATGTCATTAATAATTCATGAAAAAACAGCCTATCAGCTCACCGATAAAACGTCACGTGCTTGAGCTTTAAAAAGCAACAGAACATTCCTCATTATAATTCTTTATATAAAGCATAGTAATAAGGTCCGTTTTAAACGTTACATTTTACATGTGCCGAATCTAATGCAAATTAGGGAAAACAATATATTTTTCTCATTTGCATTAGACTCGGCACATATAAAATGCGACATTTAAAACGGGCCTAAGACATAGCTTGATTTCCTTGCATACTAACTTTTCTTCTCTCACATTTTGCACCATTTTCTGGATTCAAGAGCCGTAAGAAGCAGGCACAGAACAGTTTCGGCTGTTTGTTCTCTCGAGAAGCGATCACTAGGGTTTTTTAGCTTCCTTTTTAATAGTTTTTTGTTCAGCTCGAGTGTAGAATCATGACGAACGTTTGTAGTTTCTGAGAACTATTCACTACTTGTAGCTTTTTGTTGAGTTTTGAATCGATAAGAGAGAGTTTTGGCCATTTTAACCCGGAATGGACTACTGGATTTAAGCTTTTTGCCTAACGAGATTTCAAGTAATTGTGGAACGTTTGGTACCAAGTTACTCTAATACTGCAATCAAGATTATGGAATTGTAAAATTAGAACTTTGAAATGGACTATAGAACACGCAATTAATTTTAGATTTTTCAGCATTAAGAGAAATGGAGTACAGATGTTGTCTTCTTGTCTTCGCCACGGCAGATTTAAACAGTTTTCAAGGAACTAAACAAGGATTACGGAACCGGACTTCGAATACAGGGCCCGGTTGTTCGAAAACCGATTAACTTAATCCAGGATTAGCCTAAAATTTTGTGGCATAGACCGTATTCATAAATGGCGACCAAGAAATTATTCTCTTGTCCTTGTGCTTATCACCCTCACTAGCCTCACTTTGGAGCAAAGATTCTTTTGAATTTTGTTCGTGTTAACGAGGCTAGTGATAATTAGCATAGAGACAAGAGAATAATTGCTTAGCCGCCAATTATGAATACGGTCTATGTTTTCAACGTTTTGGTGAAAGTTTCCTTTGCTTATTTTTGTTTTTCAAGATTGACTTCTTCTAATGTAAATTTTTACCGAATATCAGCCTTGAATAGAATTTGGGAGTAGAGAATAAAACCCCTTTGTTAATTTTTAACCTGAGATTAGCCTTAATTAATCGGCTTTGAACAACTGGCCCAGGATGATAAGTTGTTGAACTGTGATTTGTAATGAGTTTTTCGGAAGATTTAAGGCTGATCTTGTAATTTTTGGATGAACGGAGTTAAGGAAGCAGGTAAAACTGTGGGATTTGAATAAAGTCTCCTTCAAATAAATAAATAAATAAATAAATAAATAAATAATCCCCTATCCTGATAACCAGCTAATAGAGCTTCGTTGTTTGCATTTGCAAATTTAGTAACAATGAGTTTAGGCAACAAACAACTTCAAGTTATATTACAGATTTATCTTTCTGGTAATCTCTCGCCATTTTCAGAAGTTTCCCTGTGGTTGAAATTCACTGTAACTGGACAATTTGTGTTAACTGTTTGCGCATTCCACGGATACGCCCTTGTAGGCGTCTTGTTTTTCTTAATTTCCTTGGCAAGGAAAAGCTCCATATATCATCACGTTCATGCGTAAGGATAAGCTTCCTCCCGGTCTGTTCGCTGCACTGTGTATCGTCACGTACAACCAAAATACAGGTAGTGGGGAAGAGTGGTAAATTTCGAATTTTGGAAACCTTTGGGAGGCACGATGGCCTCATGGTTAACATGCTTCCTCGTCCAAGATGGCCGTGTGACAGCGCTCTGGCAAATTTTAATACGTTTTCAAGTTATTTCGTTTTCCTTTTAGCGTATAGCTTTATACGTATATACATTTAAGTACCGGGAACATTAACATTTATCATGCCTGAGAACAATGCTACTTTGAAGAAAAAAAACCAAGAGCTTAGGGAGCTTAGTCAACGCTCTGTCCGAAGAGATTCGCAAGCTGAAAGAACACATTACTGAACATACTAGCTCTCCGGACCGCAGTGCACGGTCAACAGAAGCGGCTTTGCAGTTTTACAGTGATGCACATGACGAGTTTCAAACCTTCCAAGCAGATGTGAGTAAGGAACTGAAACGCCTTAGTACTTGGCTCGCTGAAATCAGCACCAGAGTTGATGAAATCGTGAAGGCAATTGATAGTATGTGTGAATATAGCTATCAATTCAATGTAAAGATCGTTGGGATGCCCGAGCTAAGTGAACAAGAGTCTTACTCTCAAACAAGTGCTTTATGCGTCAAATTATTCTCTGATATGGGAGCCGATGTTTCTCTTCACGATATAGACATTGCACATCGTGTGCCGCAGAGGAATGCAACAGCGGAAGCGCCGAAACCGATAATTTGCAAGTTTGTCAGAAGATTGTCGAAGGAAGCTGTTATGGCTCGACGAAACGACGCATGTAAGGCAAACCCCAGTTCCTTGGGATTTGGCGGGGGAGTCTCTCTTTCATCTGTCAGGATATTCGACCATTTGACGCCGAAGATGCAGCATGTCTTCACCGAAGCGAAGAAATTCAAAGGGCAAAACAACTATCAATTTTGTTGGACTAAAAACTCTTGCGCGTTTATCTACGGAAGGACGGCAGCTCCCGAGCCTTGAAGATACGAAACGTTGTTGATTTATCAAGGCTTGGCTGACTGATAATCATATCCTTTTATAATCTTTATCATTTTTCCTAAATGATTATGCCCTCCTCCCAAATTCTCCCCTTTAGTCACCTTGATGATAATGAATTTGCTTTAGCACTGTATGAGTTTCACAACGGGCCTGTTCATTACGATCATGATAGACTGGTGGATCTAGCCTTTAACCCATTAATATCTACCATAGATCAGCATTTAACATGTTCTGATGATTTGGATCCTGATTTACATTTTAATACGAACGGTCGCTGTGATTATTTTAACGAAGATAAACTTAACAACATCTTAAGTAAAGATGGTCAGTCTGATAGTAATTTCTCAATATTACATCTTAATGTTCGGAGTCTCCGAAACAAAGTTGACTATTTGACCCTTTTGTTGGCCAATTTCAAAATAAATTTCACCGTTATAGGTTTTTCCGAAACCTGGTTATAGAACGATTCTCATGATGTT
>NC_090869.1:71592672-71602672 GCF_036669935.1 Montipora foliosa | reverse complement strand
AGTTGCTTGGACGAAATAGTTTCAGATATTCTTTGCCACAAGGTGTCTATGGAAATTTCCATGTACATCCCAGTTGCTTAGACGAAATAGCTTCAGATATTCTCTGCTACAAGGTGGCTATGGAAATTTCCATGTACATCCCAGTTGCTTAGACAAAGTAGTTTCAGATATTCTTTGCCACAAGATGTGTATGGAAATTTCCATGTATATCCCAGTTACCAAGACAAAGTTATAGTTTCAGATATTCTCTGCCACAAGACGTGTATGGAAATTTCCATGTACATCGCAGTTGCTTAGACAAAGTAGTTTCAGATATTCTCTGCCACAAGATGTGTATGAAAATTTCCATGTACATCCCAGATGCTTAGACAAAGTAGTTTCAGATATTCTCTGCCACAAGATGTGTATGGAAATTTCCACGTACATCGCAGTTGCTTAGACAAAGTAGTTTCAGATATTCTCTGCCACAAGATGTGTATGGAAATTTTCATGTACATCCCAGTTGCTTAGATAAAATAGTTTCAGCTATTCTTTGCCACAAGATGTGTATGGAAATTTCCATGTACATCCCAGTTGCTTAGACGAAATAGCTTCAGATATTCTTTGCCACAAGATGTGTATGGAAATGTCCCTGTACATCCCAGTTGCTTAGACGAAATAGTTTCAGATATTCTTTGCCACAAGGTGTCTATGGAAATTTCCATGTACATCCCAGTTGCTTAGACGAAATAGCTTCAGATATTCTTTGCTACAAGGTGTGTATGGAAATTTCCATGTACATCCCAGTTGCTTAGACAAAGTAGTTTCAGATATTCTCTGCAACAAGATGTGTATGGAAATTTCCATGTACATCCCAGTTATTTAGGAAATGTTCTTAAACGTTAAGGTTTCCGCTCAAGACTTTTATAGGTAATTTATAATTAACAAAACGAAATCTCAGCAAATGTTTCAAGGCAATGCTAGGCATTAAACATGTCTTAAAAATTTTAAGGAATTATGTCTGCATGATCTTTGCTTCACCAATTAAAGACAAAACCAATAAACAGCAAAGTTTCACTCCTCATCAGTGCCTGACGCTGATGATCTTGCATTGCTCAGTTTTGTGATCTCCATGTTAAATGCGCTGACTGGATCTTGTTTGTCGTAGATGCTCAGGAGATTCTCTTTGCAGTCGAATGCTGGTATTAGGGAAGAAGACACTGCAAACAGGATTAATAAACAAACACAATCTATTCAGCTTTAAACATTATCGTGTGAAAATAAAGTTCCATTATTATTATTACTATTTATTATGCGGAACTATCTTGTTGGTGCAAGGTTCCAGGATTGAGCTGGATGATAAGTCCCAAGACAAAAAAAAAAAGCCGCACGAACGATAAGGGCCCGTAGGCACTAGGCAAATATTTGTGAATTTTGCGAAAAAATCTTCATCGGTGCGTTCCGTGATTTTTTTTCCCACCAAATTTCGGAGGCGCCGTCATCCGGCTGAGAAGCCATGATCGAAGGGAAACGTCAATCAAGTGATCTAGTAAACTGTCAACATTTTCGATTAAAAAATCTTCCCGCAACGAGCACTTAAATGGTTCTATTTCAAAGAGATTGGCACCTTGTGGTTCACAAATATTTTGCTATTTTCCAATGCTACAGTATAATATTGAAAATTAGGTGGAGGCAAAATTTTTTTTCAGATTTTTGGTAGGGCTAAACTAATTCTGTCAGCCGAGTGCGTACGGACCCTTATGTCCTCACGTCCAAGGGCAAAAAGAAATTACCATGACACTTTCACAACGTCCGCATACCGCGCTTCGCTCATATTTGTAGCTCCTTTTCCTATCTTTTCTTTCCTATTTTAACCCCCACCCTTCCTTGTTACTGACAATTAAATCTTACGTTTATCTACATCGGTCAACTTGATGGTCGAAGCTCCGGTAACTGGACACGTTCGAGACACGTGCCTAGTGTCTTCTGCAAAAAAGAAGGAGAGCCTGGATGCAGGTCTACCTCTGAAATTTATGTTGCAGTTGAGGCAAAGATTTTCAAAAACATACATACCTTGATCTTGCCGGAATGATCTGAACATTTCATTTGAACCACACTCCCTGGATCAGTGCCATCTTGTGCCTGAATAGGTGATTTGTTGTGGGCATACAATGTACGAACCTCTCCGTTTCTTTCCTTAGCGAAGTACCACTTTCTACCGGAATGCTGTTTTCTGCTATCTCTCGAAATGTTTTTTGATGACCCCTTTCCGCCTTGTCCATTCGCCATAATGAATGAAAATTAAACTTCGAAAAGATACCACAAACTGGTACTGTAACCGGTAACGCTGTCTATGCAGAGTGGGCGGTATTTCAATGCAAAGAAATCGATATCCTTCAAAATGCATTTGTCCTATTGGTCACTTTTCTACATTGATGCTTCAATTAAATGACAAGTTCCGTTTGAATTTGAGACTTTCCACAGTTATGTGGGCGTTATGTGACACGCGGTCATACTAACGCTCGTAATTTTATCGTTCTGGATTTTGAAAATAGGATATAATGAATATGGATGACTCCGCCGCTAGCTCAATTGCAGAAGAGCCTTTGTCGCTGTCAATTCTTTCCAGTATTGCCGAAGAGCCTTTGGCGCTTTCATTATCAACTGATGACGAAAAATTCGAAGGTGGGGTTACAAGAATTCCAGAACTTGAGGATGGAATATTTGAACCTCTTTTTAGTAGTACACCTGGGAAAAGGCAACGGGTATCATATGAAGACGGCTGTTTAGACTCCTCAAGAACCGAGGAACCACTCTTGCCCGGAAGTAGTGTTTCAATACAGGAACAAAAAATCAAACACCTTGCGGTGAAGAATCTGCAGATGACGATGGCGCTGAAACACTGGTTGACAATCAGTCCGAAGGCGAGATCTCGAGCAGCAATGAAAGGTAAACCAACGACAGAGCTGAAGGTAACATTTCAATTTCCAACTTGTTTAACTTGAGCGAACGAACGTTTTTTTGTTTGAGGATGGTAGTAGTCAATGCAGAAACCGTGTTGTTGACCTAGGCGGAAAAGTCGAGGATTTCTTTGATGTTGTGAAAGTGACAGATCTTGTTATGAAACGGAAAAAAGGTGGACCTTTGCCACTGGCAAAATTCATTGACACCTACTCTCGCGGTCAAAGGGCATTAAAATGTTCGTGGAGAAGTTATTCTCCTCGATTTACTGCAAAAATCGTGGACATAGCTCTCAAGAACAACATTTCAGCTCTGAGGGCACACTCTTCACCCTGATCCTCTTTTGTCTTTCTCTTTGAAATCTTATAAGCCATTTAAGTAGGTCATTGTAGCTCATTGTGGGTCATTGTAGATCACTGACAGTAGGTTATTGTAGATCATTTTAGGTCATTGTAGCTCATTGTATGCCATTGAAGGGCTCTTGTTGTAGCTCATTGTTGGTCTTTATAAGCTAATTTTAGCTTATAATATACCTCATTGTAGCTCATTGTAGGTCATTGTAGATCACTGTAGGTCATTGTAGATCATTGTAGGTCATTACAGTAGCTCATTGTAGATCGTTGTAGATCATTGTATGTCATTCCTTGTTTTAGTAGGTACCGGTATGTGAATGCAGCATTAATTTTTGCATAAGCAGACGAAATAACTTCCAGTGGATAACCAGTTTTGAATAACCTTATTGGAATTACATGTATTCGTCTGGTTTTATTGTAGTTAAAGATTCTGGATGTTGCACTATCAAGAGACGTTGTTATGGGAAAGATTGACATAATAAACTAGCTGTTATCATGTCACAGCAATGTTATGAAACCATTATCATGTTTGCGGACCGTGACTATGGCATATTACTAGTCACTTTCTTAGTTACAAATCAAATCCTTCTGCAAAATATTAGTTGACCAAAAATTCTGATTGCCCTTTTTGGCGAGTCTTAGAGTTGTTTTACTCGCCCATGGATATATTTCGCTTGCCCTGAGCAATCAGGCAAGTGTTAGTGTCAAACACTGATCTAGAACACAAGAAAGGTCATCATTATGCAGTAGGCTTAGTTGTCTCCCCCACACATCCCACTTGCTGAAAGATGTTCAAAAATTAAGATGAAAATTAAGGTTGAAAGACAACGTAGATACCGATAATAGCCATTAACTTAAGTCGGCTGTTTACATGAACATGTAGACTTAAATGTATGCTTTTTTTTCCAAAATGGTGTTTCAGTTTCTTGGTAATTTGGATTTGCTGATATATCCTTATTTTAATAATTATTATTGTTATTGTAGGTTAACCGTTTTACCAGGTGTGATTACTGCACAATATTGTGTGACTGAGGAAAAGCGAAAAGCAAGAGACAGGGATGTGCGAAAGTACGTGGACAAACTGTTTGATTTCCACAATGACCTGCAAATGTAAGTTATGCAAACAGTCATTGCATTTTGTGACCTCTTATAGAAAATATATGTGATACTGATGTCTGTTGATATCCGTAATGCATGCAAAGGGTAACAGTGTGTTTCAACAGATACATGTACATGTATGTACATAAACCCTGTCATGATAACAGTTGATAATTTTTTTTTCTGACTTGAATAAACTATGCTTTTCAAACCATGCCAGCTGGATAGATGTACATGTATGGGTGGTAAATATTAATTTTCACAGGTAGTCGTAGTACAGTCATCCAAACAGTCAATTATTGATGTTCATGTGAACTGCTTCAGCAAATTGCATAGATATCTGATCTTTGTTGTGTTTTTTGCAAAGAATTGGTTGACATAATACCCTTATAAGGGTATAAAATTATGTCAATCAATTCTTTGCAAAACACACACCACAGGGATGCCAAAATTAGATTATCTAATTTTTTGCATCCCTCACATGAATTCATAAATTTAGCTAAGTATTTCTATCTATTTTGTCGCAGGAGAGAAAGGAAACTGTACTACCACCACAGGGAGAAGGCAAAACAGTACCCACACGAGTATGCTTGTATTGCGCAAGATGGCATGGATCACTGACAGGTAAAGCTTCTCCTTCCACGCCTCATAGTAAATTTTAGTGTTACAGCACATGCCTATGCCAGTGCAAGAAAGCTTAGAACTCACTTGACTGGTGTGTTAAACCATGGCAGACAACCGAAGGGCTATTTTGACCTATTCCAGTATCGCCATGATTCAAATCTCACCATAAATGTTCTATTATTGGAGTTGCAAAGCATGGGGGAGGACTTGCCTGACACCCTGTTCCTCCATATGGATAATTGCTGGAGGGAAAAACCAGTTTGTTCTAAACTTCCTTGGTGTCCTAGTTATGCTTGATATTTTTGTGAAGGTAAATTGAGTAACACTGAAAATTTATTGAGTCAAATAAGGAATTTGATCCTCTATGCCTTAGGAGTTTAGTGTACTGGTAGAAGCCAGTTATAATTATATGCATATTAATTAAAGGAAAGGAAAGGAAAGCAACTTAAGGGTGCGTTCGATTGACCTTATTCCAGAATAGGAATACATGGAATATAAGTTAGAAATCCTTCGTTTTTACAGAGATTCACATTAAAATTGTCAGATAGCTGCCAAAATGCTATTTTAAACATATTTTTGTTATCCTTGCTCATTCGAAGCGTGCCAAACATACAGTTTTTATCATCACTCTACGTATTCTTATTCTGGAACAGGTTCAATCGAACGCGCCCTAATTTAAATAAGTGTCTAGTCGTTCTAGCGCTGGAGCATTAATTGGGGACACTGTAATGCAAATCAGATCAAATGTTGGTTTTTGAGGAGAGAGGAAAACTGGAGTACCCGGAGAAAAACCTCTCAGTGCAGAGCAGAGAACCAACAAACTCAACAAATACGATGCCAAGTCAGGGAATCGAACCCAGGCCACATTGGTGGGATGCAAATGCTCTAGCTGACTCACCACTGCGCCATCCATGTACCCATGTAACCCTCTTTTCATTTTTGCAGGTGAAACTGAATTTTTTAATGGTGGGACATACACATGAAGCTGTTGACCAGATGTTTAACAAGTAAGAGATGTCTTTGCAGTGCACAAAATTCTGTTTAATAATTATTGTTTTGGCTGTTGCATTGTGATAAATAATGTACACAAGGATTAATGTTTATATTCCATTTGACCTTTTATAGAATCAGTGGTTTCACTCTTTTTGGCCGTTTCATTTTGGTGGTTTTGCTTTTGTTGCTTCACGCTTTAGCACATTCCCTTAATTCCTCAATGTTGTTACATGCCAGTTAATTTACAGTGCATTTTTCAGAATGCCTCGTTAAGCAAGACACAAGAACCTTTTCAGTTATGTGTACGGTATTTCAATGTGATTAGAGGAGCACTTGTGCATTTTGTCTCTTTATGAAGAACTTCTTTTAGAGTAGTTACTGATCTGTATGCATTAATTTGCAGAATTTTCAGAAGAGCACAAAACAGAGTGGAGTACTCTCCTATCGGCTGAGAATGCAAAGTGGAGTCAGAAAGATAGGGCAGCAAGTTGGCCATTGCAAGATATACTTGCTAGGAAAGCAAACTTGAGGGAGAAACAAAAACTACCTGAGTCGGGTGACAATGGCCTAGGATTTTTGGGACAGAAACCTGAGGGGGTTCCAGTAGATGTCGATAACATGGTCAGAAATCAAGTTGCCCCAGTACGAGAGGTAAACCATAAGGTGTAAAAAGATGCAATTGCTTGATTAAAATTAATGCCCCATTCACACCAAACCTTAACCAAGACTGTTTTGAAGATGTTTAGTTAAAAAAGTCATGCTTTCAAAGTGTTTTCTTTTAAATCATGTATGTATACTGATTTCTGTCAACTACAAATTTAGCACAGGTCAAAGCATTTATTCAAACTCACCCAAATCTCATGTAAAAGGAGGTGTTACATTTTTCTATGGCTGATTTTCAGTTTGTTTAATCCAGGTTAATTTAGCATGTCTTGTTGGTGTGAATGGGGTATAAGAAAGTTCTTGTGTGATTTCTTCATTTTGTTTTTTTGCATTTAGGTGTATGGTGGAGTATACAGAAGACCACAACCAGATGTAGTGATGGTGGATAGTTATGAAGGAGTAGTACCAGGTAGCATTGTTGCTGTCAACCTAGATGGAAACTACAAGCCTCCCCATCTAGCAGAAGTACAACAGATTGACAATACCTCCTTTACTGTGCAGCGGCTAAAGGGTGGCTACAAGACAAAATGGGTGCCTTGGCATGGCTGGACATCCACCCAGATTCCAAAGGAAAGCGTAATATACTTTGATATTGACTTTGATGAAAATGGGAAACTGAAAAAAGAGGCAGCACAGTATTTAAGAAGAAAATACAAGGAGTTACAAAAAAATTAGATGTAGATCAGATTATCTATGAATTATTCATGTGGTCATGTTTCTTAAAGTGCTACTGTGACCAAAAACCAAGTTTTAAGCCTTGATTTCAAAAAGACACCTGTTAAACTGTATTTCAACTGGATTTTTCTTGTTTAATGGTCCACCATTACTAACTTTAACTTCTTGAGGGAACTGGCAAGATTGAGGAGAAAATGATGTCAAAGACTCAATACATGTAGTTTAAGAATGCAAAGCATGTGTATGCCGCTGAATTAATATGCAGCACAGGAGTTTCAGGCTTTCAGACTTTTAAACTTGTGTTTTCTGTTTACACGCTGAAAATTTAAGCTAGTGAGTAAATGAGATCACTTTTCCCTGGATCGAACCCTCACAGGTCCAATCAGTCAGTTTGAAACGTGAGTAGTGGCAGACTGAAATCCAAAACTTCACTCAAAGTAAACAGCCTTTGGATAACAGACCTTAAAATTTTGCCAGTCAAGCAATCACTCTTTCAAAATCTGAAGAAAAAAAGGAAGTGATTTTTTGGTCATAGTTACTGTGGCACTTAAACAATAGGGTAATTCTGTAAATCTGCCAGTGATGAAGTAAGAAGCTAAAGTAGTATGCGATCATTAATTTTATCCAGCTGGTCTGTCCATGGAAATTCACATGAAGCTGTTACTTATGTGGTAAAAAGCTTAACTACTGGATCATATTTTATCCAGACCTATTCATGAAAGTTTCCATAGATGTGCTAGTGATGTGGTAAAAAGTTTATGTCTGGGATCATATTTCAACTAGGCCTGTTTGTGGAGATTTCCATAAAGCTGTTAGCGATGTGGCAAAAAGCTAAAGTATGGGATCATATTTTATCCAGACCTGTTCATGGAAATTTCCATAGATCTGCTAGTGATGTGGTTAAAAGTTTACATATGGGATCATATTTTATCCAGGCCTGTTAATGGAAATTTCCATAAATCTGTTAGTCATGTGGCAGAAAGCTAAAGTATGGGATCATATTTTATCCAGACCTGTTCATGGAAATTTCCATAGATCTGCTAGTGATGTGGTTAAAAGTTTACATATGGGATCATATTTTATCCAGGCCTGTTTATGGAAATTTCCATACATCTGTTAGTCATGTGGCAGAAAGCTGACGTATGGGATCATATTTTATCCAGATCTGTTCATGGAAATTTCCATAAAACTGTTAGTGATGTGGCAAAAAGTTAAAATATGAGATCATATTTTGACCAGGCCTGTTCATGGAAATTTCCATAGATCTGCTAGTGATGTGGTTAAAAATTTAAATATGGGATCTTATATATCTTCTCCAGGCCTGTTTATGGAAATTTCCATAAAGCTGTTAGTGATGTGGCAGAAAGCTTAAGTATGGGATCATATTTTATCCAGACCTGTTCATGGAAAATTCCATAGATCTGCAAGTGATGTGGTTAAAAGTTTAAATATGGGATCATATCTTATCCAGGCCTGTTTATGGAAATTTCCATAAAGCTGTTAGTGACGTGGCAAACAGCTTAAGTATGGGATCATATTTTATCCAGACCTGTTCATGGAAAATTCCATAGATCTGCTAGTGATGTGGTTAAAAGTTTACATATGGAATCTTATTTTATTCAGGCCTGTTTATGGAAATTTCCATAAATCTGTTAGTCATGTGGCAAAAAGCTAAAGTATGGAATCATATTTTATCCAGACCTGTCCATGGAAATTTCCATAAAACTTTTAGTCATGTGGCAAAAAGTTGAAATATGGGATCATATTTTATCCAGGCCTGTTCATGGAAATTTCCATAGATCTGCTAGTGATGTGAGGAAAAGTTTAAATATGGGATCAAATCTTATCCAGGCCTGTTTATGGAAATTTCCATAAACCTGCTAGTGATGTGGCAAACAGCTTAAGTATGGGATCATATTTTATCCAGACCTGTTCATGGAAATTTCCACAGATCTACGAGTGATGTGGTTGAAAGTTTACAAATGGGATCATATTTTATCCAGGCCTGTTTATGGAAATTTCCACAATGCTGTTAGTGCTTATCCAGACCTGTTCATGGAAATTTCCATAGATCTGTTAGTGATGTTGTAAATGGTTAAAGTATGGGATCTTTGTATCCATAGCTGTGCATGGAAATTTCTATAAATCCCGTAGTGATGTGATAAAAAGTTAAAGTTTAGAATCATATTTTATCCAGACCTGTTTATGGAAATTTCCATAAAGCTGGTAGTGATGTGGTAAATAGCTGAAGTATGGGACCATATTTTATATAGACCTGTTCATGGAAATTTCTATAAAACTGCTAGTGATGTGTTAAAAGGTTTAAAGTGTGGGTTGATATATCATCCAGACCTGTTCATGGAAATTTCTATACATCTGTTAGTGGTATCGTAAGTAGTTAAAGTATGGTATAATTTTATCCATACCTGTTCATAGCAATATCTTTAGATCTGCTGATGGAAAGTTAAAAAATTGTGAAGGTTCTTTTCGATAGTGGTTTCATTTCACGTGGTGTTAAATTGATAACCACGATTTCATGAATAAAGTTTTCCTTATCGTTAAGTGTCCCGTACCGTGGTTAAAAATTGAGACTAAGATGCTTATATCAGCCAACGTTCTTGACATTGGCAAACAACGCCAATTTGGATTACTTG
>NC_090869.1:71580172-71585172 GCF_036669935.1 Montipora foliosa | reverse complement strand
GCTGTTAGGCCCCTTCGTCTAGGGGGGTCTGGGGGCATGCTCCCCCAGACGATTGTGAAATCTGGAAGCTCTGAAATGTGATTTCCAGCACTGAAGGTGAAGGAAGATTTCTAATCAACAGAGACACTGAGTGTGCAATTAAGCGCATTCTTTTGATAATTTCCAGTGAAGAAAGATTTGGAAAACCATTTCAAAAGTAAAATTAACGATTTTTAACGTTATATGATGTTTCGACAACTTCATGTCATCATTACTACCAATTTCAAGCTGCCGGGAACGGCAAACCTTTTTTGCGCGTTTTTTCAAGCGCGAATTTCAACATTTCTCAACATGAGAAATCGGTTCTGTCGAACGATAAGAATATGTCATTTTAATCTGAACAAACGAAAAGGCTTAACCAATGAAACTAAGGAAAAATTTACTGTTTTTGGAAAACAAGTCTTGATGCAACGATTACTCAATAACGACCTGTTTTACATTAAACGTCTTGATATGTTTGGGGACGTAACTAAACGTAATTGAATTACGTAAAAAAATGTGACGGTTGGTCAAGGCAAAAATGTGGAAAAAAGTTGTAGCCGTGCACTCAAAGATGGCAATATCAAATCTGATAATTATTTTGAAATTGAGGTTAAAAAAGGTACATTCAAGTCGATCAAAAATGAATTTTACTTCAGGCTTGAAGGAATCTTTCAATTAATTCAATGTAGGGTAAAAAGTAGCCGACTTCTCTGAGCGATGCAGCCGACGCTTTTCGTCGGCCGTCGGTGCTTATTGAAACCCCTGCATTCCATATTGTCTACACTAGTTTTACCACTTATACATACATCAAGTAGATGTTTTGTGCACTTGGTGTATTTATTAGCATCACACTTTGTAACTGATGATCGATACCACAGCTGATCACAGCAGGTACATATATATTCAGGGCCACACTTAATGCTATCATGAAAAGACTGAATCACCTTTGCCATATTCATTTCATGTGTTCCATTTGCCATGGTACAATTTTGTTTTTTCCTAGCTGGCTGTAATAGCTCGTGGTCATTTGTGTGTAGCTGTGTACTATGAAATCTCTTTCTATTTTGTGCATTTTTGTTCAGCTCTCTGACAGGCTCAAGGTTGTTTTCTTTTCTTTTCAAAAATGCCTTCCTATTCAGATCCCTCACATGGTTGGGATTTGATTCTTTTTGTTTCTTAAATGCCTTCCTATTCAGATTTCTTATGTGAGTGAGATTTGATTCTTTTCGTTTCTTAAATGTCTGTCTTTGAGATTCTCTTGTTTTTTCAATCCATGCTGACCTTTTATCCTGTTTAGCTTTATTCTCTTTATCTTTGAACTCTTTATTTGCTCTCTTTTTTCTGATCCATTCTCTCTTGTGAGCTCTTCTGTCTTCTTTAGATAAAGTATTTACCACTGCTACTGTTTCATTTCCAATTACCTGTGGACATTGGTCATTATAGGGGATGGTTGATACATAGTGTATCTCATCCATGTGTCCAATATTCATAACAGTAAGTTCATGTTCTGGTATAGCTACTGGACTAATAGCAGTATGTGGTGAAAACCCTTGGTTAGATTCTATTATATTGATTGTCAAATGGAATGCATCGGCAACTGCTTGTATTACAAGTGCTTCAGCCCATGTACCCTGTTGTGACATATTAGCTAAATACCTTGCCCATGAATCCCCTGTAATACTTTCAATGAATCTGTCTGGGTTAGCTCTCATATATTGAACACCAACACTATGAATGTTCATATGATAGCTAGGTTCACCATGCAGTTGATGAGATACTGCTCTAAAAAAACAATCACCTGCACCACCAACATCTAATATTGACAAGGCACGTTGAGCTAATCTAGATTGCAACAATAAATAACCATTAACAGGACCTGGGTTCAACTCAATGTCACCTGAAGTACATATCTTTGCCCTTGAAACACAATACTTTTCTTCTTGTTTATTACACTTTATTGAATAACAGTTATTCAAGCCACAACCATCATTAACATAAAGCAATACATCTGTATGTTTATGCTTACTAGTATTAGTTCTTGTTTTGATATAAATATCATGACTCATACAACGGCAAGCTGAAGAAGTATTCTTTCCAACAGGTCTACTTCTACACAATCTAGTGGCAAGGTAAATTCGGAAATCAATGGATAGAAAGTTTTTCAACCCAGACGAATGTGGTGTATTGTACATAATATAACGCTTAATACGCTTTATACTTGACTTACTTTTTTTGAACATTTTAATGATTTTCTTAAATCGCAATCTCGATGGTTCTCTGTCACGGCAGGCATATTTACAAGTAAACTTTGACTTACTTCTTGACCGTTTGGATACTTCTTCATCTCCATTCCTACCAGTAGTTAAGGTGAATCAGTACACAGGTCTTTAGAGCAATGTTTGTTGTCCTGGTTGGCCACATAAGTTCTTTGGTGTCGCGTGATCTCGTCAATTCTGCCCATGTTTGTCCTGTTTTCAGTAGCCGTTTCGCTCATTCAGAAGTGTTCGTTTCGCTCATATAAGTTCGTCATGGCCGACAAATAAGACACATTCTCATCAAAGCTTAGCACATTAGCATGAGATTTACTCATTTTCGGGTCACTCTCCAGCAAGCTGGAATTTACATACCCCCCGTGAGCTTGAGGGGTCGAAGAGCAAACGCTCGTCTCTTCGTCATGTTTAACGCCTCGACGAGTCAAAGGCTCCTGAAATTCAGTCCTCAAGTTGACCATAGTACTAAAGTCAACTGCACTTCAATTTAGGGAGACGCTTGGTAAAACCTACAAAATCACCCCAATGCAATGAACAATCAATGCGGGCTGCCACGATGCATGCACTCGCGCTGACTGCGCGGTTACTATTCCAACATGGCCTCGGGTTCGGGCAGTCTCGTTCGGGCCGAGTAATTACGAACAGTGTCCACACTGACACATTTGCATATCGGAGTCCCCGCAAGAAACCCGTCTCTACGCTTCGCGTATCCACGAGTTTAAAAAGAATTGTCAATCCTGTTGAGCTTTTAGTTTAGCTAGTTATCAAAACAGCTGAAGACTTATATTTTCACAATTTTTTAGTTTGATAGGGTTTTTCGCCTTTTGATAAAAGGAAGGTAATGAATTTTAAGCGTTTGCGTGACACGATTAAAATGGCGCCAGAGAATGCTGTCACGTAGGTTTTAAAAAGTGACATCCGCTGAGATTTCGCAATCTGAACAGTCCTTGTATGAGAATAAGTACTCATGTGGCTGTTTATGAGCCTTCAGAAGACGATTACAGGCTTTTTATAGCAAAACTCGATGACATATGTTTTTTTTAGCTTCCGGCTTCCAAATTTGTGCCTCTCGGAGGACGTCGGAAGGACTAAAACATTGCGTCTCTATACAAAGCCTTATAAGTTTGAGTAAAAACATTTCTTCGAATATCTCCCGCACAAAACATCGCGCAGACCTGAATCTTTGCGAGGCTGTTTGAATGTTCATCTTCTTTTGTCTCTTTGATTCTTGACTTTATTTGTTGAATGGTTTTGATGATAGTGTGACAGCGAAAACCGCAAATGGCAAAAACTGTGCGTGACCCTGGAGACCGTAAAGTTAAACTGATCCCAAAGGGCAGATTTCAAAGTGAATAGCGGTAACTCCCGTTACAAATTTTGTTTACAAACGCGATTTATCATTCAATCGATTTTCCATTACACTTTCCAAGGTGAGACAATCAGAAATGTGTTAAGAGAGTGGCGGTTTTAAGAAATATTCCCTCCAACTTTTCCTGTGTTGTAGCTGTTTCCTTCGGTCTTGTTTTTCCCTGATTGAAATCAGATAATTACCTAAGTTGATGATAGGTTGTTTCCTTTGTGTCGGGTTATCACAGTCCCGACTTTGACCTCAGGAAACAACTGATAAAAAAAAAAACCCTGATCGACCCCAAAATTTTGACCCTGAAAAATTTGTTCGCACGTGTCTTATTATTATTATGAGCACATAAATGGAAAGTGGATGGGTATGGTAATTAAATAACTAGGTCGAGCAACCTCAAAGAACACCGGATCACCTAATTTGCTAAAAGCTTGATCTCACCAATGTCTGATTTTGTAGGGATTTTTAAGGTAAGTCAATCCAGATACAGAACTAGTAATCGTAGTGCATGGGAAACAAAGTAACACTGTTCACGCCTGAGTCAACGCACAGCGCCCCCTCACGCGCTCACGCTAGTTTTCGTCGCTTACCAGTTTGCGTTGAGAATAGAAAATGGAATGGTTTTTAATGTTATGTTCAAGCACATATCATTAGTGTTAAATCATAACTACTCATTACGTCGTTTTACTTTAGAGGTGACAGTGATATTGATGAACTAATAAGTTATATCAGTTTCCGGTTTGTTTCCAGATTGGACTTTCCTTTTCAGTGAAAACGTGAAAACTATGAGCTATGAAGTTAAAAAGTTTGAAACATTTAAAAGGAAATGCATTTAAAAAAATGGCGGAAAAACATCCTCGTGCTAATGTGTGATGCTATTCAGTACTTTTTAGTCTCGGTGTAATTACGCTGTTACTACTAGTCTTAAATCTTGGTATGGGTCTGCACGGGTCCGCAAATGATCCCAGGACCGCAAAAGATCCCAGAACCGCAAATGATCCCCAAACTGTACCGCAAATGATACCAGGACCGCAAATGATCCCATATTGGACCGCAAATGATCCCTGACCGCAAATGATCTCCATTTTGGACCGCAAATGATCCCGAAAAAAAATTGAGGAATGGCATGGAGGGTGGAATGGTCTGGATAGAGAAATGTTGTTTCTGAAGAGTGAGCTAGCGCATAAGACTGAAATAACTATTTGTCGGCACGAGATACAACAAGGGCCTGGGTTCCAGGCCGGGGGCATCATGGGCAACGATGTAAGGGTATATAAGACCAGGTATAACACGTGGTTGTCATCTAGGCTTCCGAACCAAGCGCGTTCTTTCGTTTCGTTTAATTTTTT
>NC_090869.1:71572672-71575172 GCF_036669935.1 Montipora foliosa | reverse complement strand
GAAGCATGGACTTTTGATAAAGTAGTAAGACTATTTTCACTGACACATATGCAGCCATTCACTGTACCCCTCCCAAACAACAAAATAGATCTATTATCATGCGCACTTGTAATGGCCTCGAGGGCATTTTCCTGTTTTCAGTCACCTGACGTCTTGAACTAATTCGATTTTTTATTATCCTGAACATAACCCAGTCACCAACTATCACAGCAAAAAATCTGTCTGAAATGTAAACAGAGCTTCATGTTAGCCTAACTGGTTAATTGTTTGTCAGAAATCGTATATTACAGGCAGACTCGTACCCAGTCGCTATGCTTTTTGGGGAAAGAGGCTTGGATACTAGGTTGGATTAAGGCGCGCGGGGTGTCATGGGAAGGGTCGAAGGAAAAATAGCGACTGGCAGATTTCGTTCCAACATGGCTGCTGTTTTTGATGGCAAAGTGCATGCAGCTATATTAGAGGGAAAATTGGCTTGTCCGCACAGCAGAGCAAACCTATATTTTATCAAAAGAGCGGGATTTTTCACCATTATAAGACCATACATGGGTCTAACGTTCCATCTTCATTTTTGAAAGAAGCACTTATGCTATTTCGAAAGCTTCATGGAGATGAAACCAAAGCATATTTGGAGAACATTTATCAACAGCATGCCATGGAGGTAAGATTCCAAAATAATTAATTTGACATCAGATTGTTATGAATTAATCGAGTCCATTTTCACAGATCTTGATTTGTTACAGCACAGTGATGATCCAACCTTTAGCTTCTTTACTGCAACCTACCAGGCTCTAAGTCTAGAGTTGAAAGTTTGTGTGACGACACCGACAGAGGCTGCCAATCTGCTGGGGTTTTTGCTGCTATATTACGGTGTTTTGCAGCAACATAGGTGTAAAATAACGCCATATTCTGTTTCTCTGCTCTGCACGGCTCTATGCACGATTGCACGGTTCTGTCGGTCGAAATCTGCCAGTCGCTATTTTTCTTCGGCCTCTTCCCATAACTCTCCGCGCGCTCCACTTTATCCAGACCGCTTTCGCTTTGAAACCCGTAAATAGCGACTGGGTACGAGTCTGTATTACAGGTCTAATCTGAACATGTACCCAGTTCTGAAATGAACCCAGGCACACCTAATTACATTATATATAGCACATGAAAGAAGCCAAATGTACCATTTGCTTGGGCTTCAATGAGACGTAGTGATTACCACTGTGTCCAAAGTAAAGAGTGCCCACTGAGGGACCCAGCTGAGGCTCCACAACTTTAACGAAATTGTCATCCTGTAAGTTAAAGTGCAAACAATACAACTTATCACCCTTTCGTTAAAAACTTAATATTTCGTTTTCTGAAAACAATACAAACAAACAATATGAAACATTACATGACAACAATTTACCCCATGCACTGTAATAATCATTATCTTGTAGTGCATCACATCTGCAAAGGCGCTAATTACTCTTTTGCAGGATCTTCGATGCTTCTGACCATACAGCAGGCACCTTTTTACCACCCATGTCGACTTCACACAAGAAAGCAAAGCGGTCATTTCCCTATTAGTTCTATTAGGGAAAAAAAATCAAAACAAAATGTCTTAAAACCTCGTGGGAAAGTCTTTTCAGGACATTTATAAAACACTCAACCATTAATTTCTCCATGAATTCATTAAAAAGTCTGCCTTATATAGCCTTTCGGACATTAAGAAGAGTGCAATACCCAAATCCTTGCTTTTCTGCTCCTTTGTCACGAACATCGTGACAATGTACACGCTGCAGCTATAAACGGAACCTCTCAACCGGGAGGCAAGGAAAGTTAGGCTTAAGACTATAAAGATGGATAATCATAGGGGAAAAAAAGGTGCTGCAGTGTATAATGACAAGAAGACTAAGACCGGGGGCTCAATTAAGGAACAAGAAACAAGAAAAGAATGATGTATAAACTAATTACGCGAAAAATATTTCATTTCACTCCGTTGGTTTTCTCTTGACCAAATGTCGGTAATGCCATCATCTTTTCTCTGTCACACAATCAAGTAAAATAACTCACGTCAAACTGATGGCTTTCCAGATAATCAAATATGAGGTTGCGCAAGATCTCAAACTTAAATCCCAATTGAAACGCTCCAACCCGATAGAAACAGCTTCCATCACCGGGATGATTAAAAGCAATTTCAAAACCTTCTTCTTCTATCCTCTGCTGAAGTTCAATTTCAATTTCCATCTTCTAACAAATCCTAAAAAGTAAAATTTGCTGTTTGCAAAAAATATTTCTATATTTCGTAATGTCAACCTCGTCTAAGTCTGTGCTAAAAAAAAGATTACAACGTTAAAGAAATGCTTTGTATTCGAATCTCACTTACCTCACTTATATTACTTCAGAAGTAAATGTCAGAAAAACACTTTCTATCTCTCCTGATAATTAATTCCGGCTGGAATAAAAAAATCCACCTCTTTGGTTCTGTGCAATGTGCCAAGGACGAATGCGGTAGAGAAATGGGGTCTAATGT
>NC_090869.1:71557672-71565172 GCF_036669935.1 Montipora foliosa | reverse complement strand
GAGATGATCAAGACCAACCTCGTTCCCAGGGTCTCTTTTCTCTGCCTCCTTTGTCCTCAACGACAAAGGAGGCAGAGAAGAGAGGTTGGATAAAGATTTGGCCTCAGTTGTTCAAAAAGTGGATAGCGCTACCCACCAGGCCCCAGTCGTTATAATGATGGATAGCACTATCAGCCGGATAAATCACTATCCAGTGGATAAGTAATAGCGGAACCAACTGCACTTTCCAGTGTATAGTCATTTGTCCGGTAGATAGTGTTATCCACCTTCAGAACAACTGGGGCCAGATAAATCACTATCCAGCAGATAAACACTACCAAAACCAATTGAGTTATCCAGTAGATAGTGATTTATCCAGTGGATAGCACTATCCACCCTTCAAATGCAAACAACTGGGGCCAGAAGTAATACATTCAACCAACCTTTGAAGTCTCAAACTATTGACCATTGTGGCTTCAATAAGCAAATAATAATCGCCACTGTAATTAATACTGTGGGCTGAGCAATTACGGAAAAAAAACTCCTTATGTAGTGGTATGTTAAGGTACATGTACTTCAGAAAGAAGTACTTACTTACTCAAGAGAAAGGTGTCATTTTTGTAACTGACTTTTAAGTGCTACAAGGAATAGGCTCTAGAGGATGGTCAAGCTTTATATTACACCATTTTTTTTTTATTTCATCATAAAGGTTAAGCTATTAAGTATTTGCATAACAAAGTCAACAACTGAAGTTTCCAGTTTATCTAAGTACCTAAATTGTAAGACAAGTTCCATTGGATGTGAGATGTACATCTCATTTCATTGATTTGATTCTCTATATCTGATCTGGCCTCTTCTTCCAATGGAGGTTGAGAACAGTGCGGTGTAATGAACCCAAATGAAACGCGAGTAAAATTTTCAACCTACCGAAATTACGGATTGCTTTGCATGCCAGAGAGACGGGCCTTCCAGGATATTTTCAAAGCGTTCAACAGCACTGTCACAAGCCAAACCAGTTCCCTTTGCATCAGTAACTCTTTCTCTACCCAAAAACCCATCTGTTAAAGGTTCTCGCACCTTTCCAGGACGCTCACATATGTACATAAGTAACTATACGAGAAGCGAAGATCTTATGGATTCATATAATATAATATATACAGCAATTTGAAGACTTGGTATGACTACATTTTAAAGACACAATTACTCAGTGAGAGACGATTCCATTCCATTAGATTTAATACGTTCTCACTGTTTGCTTTGGCTCCAAACTAATCAACGAACGCTCAACCAATCCAAACAATAATTAACAATCATACGGTTCTCTGTGAAACCCCTCGCGTCTCGCGGCAGTCGCCTCGTGACGAAATCGATTGCTCATGCTCAGACTTTCATCCAATCAAAAACTTTATCCAAACGGATTATCCCAGAGTCTCTCGTAACCCCACCCGCTGGTCAAGGGGAACGGAGACTCTGGGAACGAGATTGGCCCTGTTGCTTTTGGGCGCTGTGTGATTCGGAGAGAGACTGGGAATCAATTGAAAATAAAAACAAAGATGGCGGTTCACGTCGGCGAGACACACGATGCGGGCGAATTAGAAGATCTTTAGTCTCGCAGACGATGCAGATGTAGAATTTGTGGAAGACGTAATGCTCAAAGATGCTGAACCTTTTGAAGTAAAGGAAGTCACATCCGTTTTCCAAAGATTATCATCGAGCTGTGAAGAAAGTGAGTCAAGGTTCGCTTGTGAAATGCTGTCCAAAATTGGCAATGATGGTGCCGTTGTAGATAGGCTGGGAACATTTATAAGAGAGCTGAATGATGTCGTCCTCGATTGCTACAAATCAGTTGATAAGTTAAAGGGCCAGCAATTAAAAATGGTGACGTTGGAGAAAGCATTTACCCGGCACAGATTTGATAGGCAGTCGAAGCTTTTCGAGTCGTGGCAACATCTTGTTGGAGTGCCAGCATCCAACAACAAAGAAAGTAACGTTCTATTCCAACATATTCTCCAGCACATCTGGAATTATGCAATTCTTCGCCGTTCGAATAACAAGTCAGTGAGTGGCTTCAATTAAAGCCTCAGAAGTCAAGCCACAGCTTGCGGCAAAGTCTGCCTAAGTCAACTAAAAACACAGCCACCAGTAAGACAAGAACTGAGGGGGAAGAAAATGCCTCGAAAAGCTCTAAATGCCATTCCAGGTATTGTTACAAAGCTTAGGAAAAATGCAAAAACCCCAGAAAAAGTGGAGCAATTCCTTGCAAGTTTGAAGGGAGGCAATGCCAGCTCAGTTTTGCATTTTCTTACGGGCAAAGAATTGGCCAGAATTCTCAAAAGTTTGAATCTTCCATGCTTTTCTGGCAAGGGCAAAGCAAAGCAGATTGACACTCTAGAAAAATTTCTCTCAACTGTGGAAGTTGTCAATATCAAGTATCCTGAAAAGGTATGCACCATTTTCTTTTCTTAACAATATTTTGCATTCTTAATGTATTCAGTATGGCTTTCCTTTAAAAGGTTCATCACCAAGCATTACAGGAAGATATTTTGGTCATGTACTAAAGATTCAGGTTGTTGCTGATATTTTGCTGTGGCTGACAAAATTAACAACATTTTTGAAATGAAAGTCATAGCCAGTTACATGTGAGATTTGCATTGGCCACAGAACAATGGGGAATTAAATCTGTGATTAAATCTGTTTAATTCACAGCAGTTAATTATTATTTCAGAGACACTTCGAACATTCAGTTTTTTTACTAGCCATAAAGAAAGACATAACATATTCTCCATTCAATTGCAACATTCTTTAATTTGTCTCTACTGATGAGTGCTGACATACATAATTATTTGTTTATATTGTTTTCTCAACAGCTTGCCATGGACCTATAAACACTAACAATGAAGCAATAACAATTCCTTAAGTGAACAAGATTGTTTGTCAATCATTTATCTTTCTTCACCTAACTAGTTGTGAGCCTCTCCATGGGTATAATTCCAAAGTGTGCAAAAACGTTTGTGTTCAACATAAAGCAGTTGTGTATGACATATTTTAAAGGTTGTACAAAATAGGAAATTATATTCGTTAAATGTATTTTTGTAGCTGTTATAGAAGTTGTTTCTCTGTTACTGTACAGATAATGATATTTACTTCAAATTTGAACAAACCATTCCACCATATCAAATATCCCATCATTGTTTATTCTTCGTGGAAGTTCTTGCTCACCATTAAAATAAGACAGGGCCTCTTGCAATTCGTAAGCATTAGTTTGCTTGTTGGTTAGCACCTTCGTGGCTTGAAATGTTGTGTACCCATTGACATTATAGCCATACACAAATGCAGTCATGTTCTGAGTTCCTCCACACATTCGTCTTTGACATCGGAGAAAAAAGACTACACAAAGTCTTGATTTATTTTGTTTCGGATTAGGAAAAGCTCTCCATATTCATTCACAAACTCTTCACTTCCGATAAAAGGCAGTAATTCCCTGGTAGCTGAAATTGACATCTGTGAAAGAAAAATTCAAAACAAAGTTGTATTATTCTAAAAAGTAGGGTAATTGGGTCCTACAAAGTTAGGATCATTTATCATTCATAGGCGGTAGGGAAAGCATTTTGGGTCAAAATTTCTCAGGACATGACAGTATTATTGCACCCCCACCCCCACCTCCCTATCCAATTTATTTTTAAAAAGATTAAGTCTGTTAAGTGGAGCCTCACAGACTACAGGGAATAGCATCTAAGATAACCTAAATTGTTCAGTTGTTAGGGTAATAAGCCCCATTTTTCAATTTCCTGGATCTGCCCCTGTTGACTTGAACAACCTGGTGAAATAATCTTTGTCATGCACTTACAGTCTATTACCTTGAGGTCAAACATGGTCTGCCAGGCTATGAAGTGCAGTCCTTACTCAGATTTAGAAAATACCCAAGAAACTCATCAAGCATTTGAATTCTTGCATCATTTTCATTTCTGATCGGTTTTGAGTCATTAAATACCTTCCAGAATTTTTCACAATTAATGATGTATTCTTGAGTAGATCTAGTTGCATCATTTTCAAATTTGGACATGTCTGCAGCTACTTTTGAAGACAGTGTTTGAACGGCAAGTTTCACTCTCATTTTACTGAGGCTGTCTAGGTGAATGTGAGAATTTCTCAGATCAGTTGCAAAAAGACTACGTTTCTTTTCTCTGTTAAAGACAGCATAAATATGGTCCCAAAAAATGTATTTTCCATTCTTTTTCATATTTCTTGTGTATCTACTGTGTTTATCTTTAAAACAACTGTTGTACAAATTATTCCTGAGGAGGACCTGAGAAAAAAAAAAAGATAGGCTGCTCAGTAAACGGGTTTAATCCTTTGCTGTGTACCTCATTTGTGGTGTTCATTGTTATGAAAGTTCTGTTTGGTGATGCCCCATCATAGCATGCTAGTATTACTTTAAAGCCATAGCTATGAAGCATGCTCACACCAAGCCAAAACACTCTGTTGATTTGAAGGGAAGTGGCCCCTTTGGTAAGAAAATAGGCACATGGAGAATCAAATTTAAAGAATGTGCTTCGAAAGAAAAACTGTAGTACATGAGTAGCAATTTCACTTTTAACAAAAGTGCCACTTTCAAAATTGTCATCCTTTATATCAGTGAAACCAACAAGTTCCCTGGTGCTGGTATCAAACACCAGTCCTTCTTTAATTTTCACTTCATCAAAGAAAAGCCCCCCGAGCTTTGCATGTTTTGGGGCCTTCATTTTATCAAATCTGTTTTTTTTTTACTGCGCCTTTCAATAACATGCGGACTCCTAAATTCAAAGGTCAACAGACAAATGCGTTTTTCGCTACCATCAATCAAATGTCTGGCGTCTCCTCCAAGCTTCCGACTATTGTCGAGCGTACAGTAATCAAATCAAATCGTTGACCACTATTCAGACAAAATATTCGGAAGCTGGGAGGAGCCGCCGAGCATTTGATTGACGGTAGCGAAAAACGCATTTGTCGATTGAGCTTTGAATTTTAGAGTCCGCATGTTATTGAAAGGCACAGTAATTGGACAGTGCTTGAATGCCATCCAGATTTGGGAGCGTTGAAATTTTTGTAGTCTGATAAAGTTCTTCCACTTGGCAGTTTTAAGCTTCCAGATAACCGCATGTCATTGTACAGGCTGTGTGATTTGCAGTATATTTTAAGACACCATTGGATTACTAGTGGGTGCCATTGCATTTACTTTGCAGGGGTGTTGAGTGCTTTAGCTTGGTCCTTAAGCAATATTTCCAAGAACTCATCCCTAGCATGTCCAGTGTGATCTCTCAATTGATTTTGTAACAGCTTTAAAACTTGTTGTATGCTTTAATACACCCTGTCCATTTGCATGAATATAGTCTGTTGATTGGTGCAATACCAGCTGTGTCCAGTTTATCAATATGTTCCTTACAGTGGCAATACAGTTCCTCAACATGTTGAAACTTTTTTCGCATTCGTTCCATTGACATATGGGATTTTGTAGCTTTTGTTTTATTTTGTCCACACCTTCATGCAGTCTGCTGAATATGTATTTTAAATCACCGTGCGATTTAGGGCCAACAGAAGTCATTTTCTGCCTGTGTTCTTCCAGTCTATCAGCTTTTTGTCTCAGGTATTTCAATTCCTTTGCTGATTTTCGAGCCAAATGACAAGCTCGTCCTTTGACATATATTCAAATTTTGTTTTAGATGAGTCACTGTTGTTTGGATTATTTTTTCTGGATTTCAAAGTTCTGAGATAGTGATTAGCACTTTGGCATGAAACACAGCGGTTTGATGTTTCCAAAACCTCATCATTTATGATGAAAATAAGACATTTTGTAGACCGAATAATTTTCTTGTTGCCTTCAGTTAACAACCTCTCAACAAATGCTGCTGGTTTACCATCCCTGGTCATGAAGACAGGTTTGCCACATTCACAGTCAGCTGGCAGAAATGACTCGTACTCTTGATAATCACACCCATGGCAAACTTTTAAATTTCCAACTAGATTCAGGAGGTAAACTACATCTCCATATGTTTTAACTGGTTTTGGGAAATCTGCCCTCTCAAGTTCAACATCCCTTTGAATTCCTTCCACATATATATTCCAACTCCCATCAGCATATAACTTAACCTCTTTTTCGGCATACCCTGGGCAATTTCCAACAAAATAGAAGTGAATGGTTTTTTGTCCGGAATTTATTTTTTCGTGAAAGCTCCAGTCTCTATCTAGTGCAGCTTTTAGGTCAGTTTTTAAAATGCTGATAACCTCGTTAATTTGCAGTTGCTGGGTGAGAACCTCTTTGACATCCGGCTTTCCTTCCTTTGATTTACAAGAATTTAGGTTTTGAATCAACGACACTTTAGCGATTTCTTCTAAAACTTCCCCCTTAAGTAGTAATCCAAGAGCCCTTGCTTCTAATTGCACGAGCTTGCAAATGCATTCTTTGACGTAATTCCATCTACAGACACCTTTACTTTTTCCGACACCTTTAACTTCATTTCTGCGAACTCGATAAAAATAGTTCCTTACGCTTTCACTACTGTAATGTACGCCATTAATTCGGTGGACACCTTTGACGACTCATTCCTATTTTTCTACTGAATGTTTCTTGGAAAATGTCTCCGTTGGAAATAAAGTTATCATAAGTGCATATAACAGTAGCTCATCTGTTGTGAGGGGTGTGTCGTTTTCAAAATTAAATAAATAAATAAATAAATATTGCTAGTGCTAATCACCCTTACTTGCAGTCGACGACTGAATTGCGAAGGGCGCGGCTCACGACATCGGGCTGAAAGCATACGAAGGCGCCTCTGGCTGCCGCTATACAGTCCATGTTTGATGTCGGAGCACAGCACCACAGCTAGATGTCAATTAGCTGTGAGTCGATTTTGATGAGGGAGGAAAACCGGAGTACCCGGAGAAAAACCTTCGAGTCAGGTTGAGATCGATTGAAACTCAGCCCACATGCTGGCCGAGAGAATTGAACCCCGGCTCGCAGTGGTGGGAAGCCCGATAGATGACCACTAAGCCACCCTGACTCCCATTTCAACGATGAGAGGTACCCTACAGCTATTATCTAGTTTCTGACCGTTGCTAATATTTGACAAGGGCTTTCTCTCCAAGCTCGCTGATTCATGTTCTCTTTCATCATCCACGTCAAGTGAGCTGGCTTCGTTGGGTGTTGCACACGAGGGTGCGCAAGGAATGCATTGGGACACAGGTGGCGAATAGTCTATCACCTGAGTAGTTGTCAACGGGATATCCACTTGTGGAAAATCAAACAGCTTTTTTTTCGATCTGCTTGGCATTTCATCTGACTGGGCAAATCTTTTCTTAACAGTAGCCGTAAACACACTTCCAAGTCCCTTTGGTGTTGAGCAAGTCGGTGATTTTGGTCCGCCAGCGAGTCGCTGTGGAGATGGAAAAACTGCCATTCTTTTGTTTGCGGATTGTAAGCTGGGGCTGGCAGGTGATAAGAGAATTCGTTTCACTCCAGAAGCCATTTGCCGACTAAAAAAGTTAATA
>NC_090869.1:71532672-71542672 GCF_036669935.1 Montipora foliosa | reverse complement strand
GCAACCTAATATACATACTCTCGTGAAACTAACGAAACGTTACAAAATATATTTGCAAAGCCTTTCTCTGCCATTTTCCAGCCGTTTCGCCTCGGAGGGGGGGGGGGGGGGGAAGGGAGGGGGTTCCATCAGAAGTAGGGGGGTGGGTCGGGACGAGCGAAATTGTGGCGAGGGCGACAAAAAGCCGAGTGAAGACTCGGGTAGTGTGGCACTCACTACTCCAGTCTTCACTCGGCTTTTTCTGGCCCTCGCCATAATTTTCGTTCGTCCCGCAACATATCCTCTACCTCTGAAATGACGATTATCGACAATTCTTAATTTTCCCTGGATTGATTGTTATTGTCAATTTAGATTACTCTGTCACAGGACTTGTGGTAGCAGATGAAAAGACAAAAATTTCAAGTTCCATCCGTGGACGGATTTGAACCCGGAGCACCCCAAAGATCAACTAGCTGACAATTGCACAGACTATTTATCAAATCTAATTTGTATATATAAAATCATCGCTGAATAGTGGTTTAGTGTAGTAGTACTTGATTTTAAAATGGTAAGCTTTCTCTAGAGGTCTGTTAACCGATATTTTCTCCCTTTTAAACTTGTTTCTCAGCCAGAGAATACACGTTTACAGCGCCATTCGGAAGAAAAAGTATATTGACATATTTTTAAAAAACTGTTCTGATACTTAGCTATGCGGTAGTCTAGTGGTTAAGTGAAAGGGATGTTAATCGAACATTCCCAGGTTCGAGCCCAGTGAGTTTAGGCATTTAGGGATTTTAAAAATAGATATTCATTTTCCATAATCCATATCAAGCGCTAAGCGTTCTAAGTTGACGATAATAGTCAATTTAGAAAAACATAGGAATTGTCGATAACAGTCATTTCAGAGGAAGAGGATGGGTTGCCTCTCGACCCATCGAGAGCCTGGAACGGGATAGAAGTTTAGGGTACCCGGGGAGCAAATTAAGCCAAAAGTCTTTGAGAGACAGTTCAAGGCTCCTTATAATGTCTAAGACTGTCTAAAGAGATGTTCAGTTTGTTTTTGTTTGTTTCAGTGTTCATAAATCTCAGCGAGAATGGTATCTCCATTTCAAATTGCTAGCTGAAGGTAGCCCTCTAAGAACTTCCCAGCGAACCATTTCCAGCATTTGCTCATCCGAAACTGCTAGGCTTGATCTTTCTGAGTGCCAGAATAGCAAAATATCCCTACCGAAAACGAAAGAGACAACTTTTCCCTAGTTCCCAAGTGGAAAATTTGAACAAGGGTCAGTGACGAATCCGGACTTTGCATCCGATCATATAGCTTCAGGCAATTCTGACCGCTTTCGTTTCAGACAAACTCAAATTGCTAATTGGTAGTCGTATGTCTCACAGGGAGACATGAATAAGTTGTATGCAAAATAGTGCATTATCTTACATTATGTAGGAAACGTTCACAAAATTTCAGTTACGCATGTGTGCTATTTGTATGACGTCCGAATATTCAATAACGCCAGAGTGTTATCGATGTAGGAAAATGCGGGATGTCTGTTGCATTTTTAAAATCGCACTCCTAAAGGTCAAAACGCCCGCAGGTGTAGACTGAGGATTGTTTGATAAAAATGCCACAAATAAGGCAAAATGATTACCAGAGGGAGTGTTTGAGGTTTTCTATGCTTCGAGTTCCCAGTACTGAATTTCTCATCAGATATAGCAGAGTATTTATGACACGGAATAAAGAACTCCGCCCCTTTCCTGTGACAGGCCTCGCATGGCAATAGATCAAACATCCAATGTGAGTCTCCTGCTGAAGGATTAGTTCTAAAAATACAAAGATACGCGCAAAGGTTGACTCAAGGATATAATGCATTGGGAGGCTTCTAGTCATGAGCTCCTGGTTCACATCACAAGTTTGCCGTACTAGATAGGCAATCAGAAAAGAAACCGAAAGAAGCGGGCAAAACGTCATGGTAGGATCGGCAGGAGGGAACAAACTGTTCCGGAACATTAACCTCATTTTTGTTTAATACCCGTGCCGGTTTGAAAGGCGTGCATTATATATATTGCTAAGCTGAAAAATGAAGACATGCCTTCTTTATACTGTGTTCTCTCTTTCCGTGCTTTGTAGCAAACATTTTCACCCATGAGAAATGGAACCAACATCATGCAGCTTCATTATTAAAGGCTTCATTGAGAAATTATTCTTATTAAGAACGTTACAGTTTAATGACGTCAATTTCTAAGAAAACCAGAATATTAAAACACTTGTCTTCAGGCATTTTCATTGGTTTAGATCTGAAATCATACAACAATGATCCAAAGTCACGATGATGTTTTGCTATATATTAATTAAGGCGTGTTCAACACGGAAATCCATACTTCTCTTCGTTTATGATGGATATCAAAACCTTTCTAGACAATATTCACGAACACGTTTGTTGTCCTGTATGTAAGACCAGGTTCACTAATCCAAAGCAGCTCTCATGCTTACACAGTTTTTGCCTTCATTGCCTGCAAAGGATTCAACAAACGAGCGGAATTCGAGACACTATTTCATGCCCAGAGTGCAGGCAAAACTTCAGGATCCCTGGAAACGGCGATCTTAACGCTTTTCCAACAAACTTTCGCGTCAACAGTTTGTTGGATGCTTTGCCTGTCACAGAGTGCAATACGAGTGGCATAAAGTGTGGAAATTGCGAGAAAACAAGCGGAGCATGTGCGTACTGCTTCACTTGTTGTTCGTTCTGGTGTGTTGACTGCCTACCTCTGCATGACGGGCTAAGGAGCAACAAAGAACACCACGTAATGGCTTTGAAAGACTTTCGAGACGAAGACTTTGAGACTATTTTAAAGCAGCCAACACTTTGTGGGAAACACGAGAAGAAAAAACTAAAGTTTTTCTGTCAGGTGTGCAAAATAGCCATTTGCAACGCTTGTGCTCTTACAGATCACGAAGGTCACGCCAAGATTGTTTTGGAAGATGCCGCAAAGGAACGGAAATCGATAGTCAATGCAGCAATTGAATCAAAGAAACGAAGAGCGCAGGAGAAGATGACTAGGACTGCGAAAATTGATGAAAACTGCGTTTCAATTCAAGAACAAGCAGCAAGAGTGAAAAGCGACGTGCAGCAGTTTGCCGACAGTTTCATTGCAGCCATTGAAGCGCAAAAGAATCTCATCTTTGATGAGGTGGAAAACAAAGTGCGAGAATCGTTGCAGCTTCTAGGAGAGCAAAGACACGAGATTGAAAAAGACGTGAAAATGCAAGAAACAGAAATTGAAAAAATCGAAATGATTGTAAAGCGAAGCACAAACGCTCAAATCATGCAGCCCCATGAATTTCGGGACAAAATAGTTCAGGAAAAAGCTGAAGAAGATTCAGGTAACTCCCACATGGAACATGTCGTGGCTTTTGTCTTTAAAGGGAAAGCAAAGTTGTTTGATGATCTAAAATTCCAACATATAGGCTGTTTTGAAAGTTTTATCACCAAAACTATCCCGAAAGACTCGAGCGCCGAGGGAAAAGGAATCCGCGAAGGAACTGTTGGACTTAAAGCTGAGATTGTTGTAACAACAAGGAACACCGAAAGAGAACAATGTTACCAAGAACGTGATTGGGTAACATTGGAAATCAAAACTCGTGATTGCCGTGACAGTGCGATCAAGCCTCAAATACAAGATAACAAAGATGGCACTTACAAGATTAACTATTTTGCTAAAGAAATCGGAACATGTCAGGCATCCGTAAAAGTTAACGGAGAACATGTTCCTGGCAGCCCTTTTGAGGTTCAAGTCAAACGCAGGCAGTTCAGACCCGTGTTATCCTTTGGAGAACAAGGTTCGGATGCTGGAATGCTTTCTAAACCTTGGGGGGTAGCAGTGAATGACAAAGATGAGATTGCAGTGAGTGAGTCTGGTAACCACAGAGTACAGATATTTTCCAGTAATGGAACTCACTTAAGATCGTTTGGTAAAAAGGGTAATCAGCAGGGAGAGTTTAACCTTCCTGCTGGAATAGCTTTTCATGATAATAAGATTATAGTGGCAGACGTTAGGAACCACCGAGTTCAACTGTTTAGTGATGAGGGTCATTATCTTAATCAGTTTGGAGGAAAAGGAAGCCGGGATCACCAGCTACGGAATCCTCATGGCCTGTCGATTGACAGCGATGGCAACATTATGGTTGGTGATAAAGGTAACAAATTAATAAAAATCTTTTCATTTGATGGTCGGTTTCTGCGCAGTATCGGTACTGAAGGATCTTTCATCCGCCCCTTTCATTGTATCCAACATGACAACTATCTTATTGTGTCAGACAGAGGTGATCAATGTATAAAAGTTTTTAATAGGGAGGGAGAGTTTCTTTATCAATTTGATAAGAAGGGGAATGGGGACAGGGAGTTCAATGAACCTAGCTGCCTGTCAGTGGACAGAGCAGGACATCTGCTTGTTTGTGATGCATTGAATCACCGAGTGCAAGTGTTTAAACTCAGCGGAGAGTTTGTAACTCAATTTGGAGCATATGGTATAAGGGCAGGAGAGTTCAATGTCCCAGTTTCTACAGCAGTCCTTAGTGATGGTAAAGTAATTGTCACCGAGTTTGCTAAGCATCGAGTTCAGATTTTTGAATAGATGTACAGTTTTTCCTGAGTTTTGTTATTCAGTGTCATCGACTTTAAAATTCCTTTGTCGGTGAAAAAATTCTCAATTACAATGATAATTTCTTAATTTGAATCGTTTTTTAAAAGCAGTATTGTAGTTTACACAATTAAAAGCGGGAGGTTTTTTGGAGGCTAAAAAGTGATAGAGGTTTTGAATTTACGCGTGGTTGTCTGAATTGCCTTGATCTCAACCATCAATGACAGGCCGGTTAAAGAATTTTGGCTGCGGATTGTTTCCATTTACAGCAAAGAATAAATTGCTTTCATTTTAACCAAAGGATTGAAGATTATAATTAATGTTATGTGTTAAAAAAAAGGGGAAAAAAACCCTTGAGTCGAAATCACCGCATTCTGATCTCTTAACCGCTGTAAGCTTAGTATTAGTCACTTAACCGCTGTAAGCTTAGTATTAGTCAGTATACTTTATTCGTATATACTACACTTCTTTGAGAAAGAGATTATAAAGCAAAGATAGAACCCGACATGAACATGTAGCCCCCAGTCCCCCCTCCCTCCCTCTCGGGACATGTGCTTCACATATTCATCGCTTTTCCAACACGTTCTTTTAGATCAAGCGAGGTAATTCATTCTAATCATCTTTTCAAAGCTACTTCGCGTAATATCCGCTTTGAAAGAGGCAACGCATTACATCACGAGAAAAGATAAAATACGAAAGGGATGGACGGTGGGCTTAAAATCACAGACGAACGACGGAGACTTTTGTAAAGCGGTAGATGGGAGTTAGACTACGAATTTTATTTACTAGTTTAATACTAGGTGATAATTTAAACCAAAAGTTTAGTATATATGATTTCGGTACAAACTAGTATTTATAAATTAGAGAATGACGGCCATTTCGGGTTCTATACCGCCCACCGGTGGCTCAGTTAGTTGAGCACCGGGCTGTCACGCGGGAGGTCTTGAGTTCAACTCCGGCCGGATCGTCACTCAGGGTCTTTAAATAACTGAGGAGAAAGTGCCGCCTTTGTAATTACATCTGCAAATGGTTAGACTCCATAGTCTTCTCGGATAAGGACGATAAGCCGGAGGTCCCGTCTCACAACCCTTCAATGTTCATAATCCTGTGGGACGTAAAAGAACCCGCACACTTGTCGCAAAGAGCAGGGCATGTAGTTCCCGGTGTTCTGGTCTGTCTTCTGTGGTGTATCATGGTCGGGAGGGTAAAATGGTGGCTAACCTCGTAGGGGACCTATGTCCTATTGTTGATTCCACCATGTATGTATTCATACTTAATAAGTGAATAAAAATAAATAAATAAAGTCGTATCATTTACGAAACAATGCGAATGCTGTCGACAAAACGGCACAGGGAGATCAAACTTTCACTCTTGATAAGATTGATAAGATTATGGAAAGAGTAATTTAATTTCATGTAGGCGATGTGTGTTTTGTGACAACTTTTTTTAGGTCTACTCAAGTGTATTAAGGCTTGACCAATCTAATTAGTATGCATATTTTTATTTGAAGTAAAGCGTTTGTCCAATGTCTATGAAACTTAGCAGAAAGTTTTTTATCGGTGCTGTTATTGATTCGCCAAAATATTTTGCATCGCATTTTGGTCACGTGACCCTAAAACAACTTATAACGTTTATATCCTTTATTCAAAAATGGGGAACATTTATACTTCAAAATTTTGAAAACGTTTGGCATTAACACGTTTAGTACAACTGTGCGTATCGAATGCCGCCTTTTAATGTGGTACTCCGTATTTACCTTTTAAGATATTTGGATGTTTATCATGTCACGTGACCTATTTTCCTCAATTGTTCATTGCTCTTAACATGTGGACATGATTAAAAGGCGGCATGACAAAGCCCTTAGAAGGGGTCATCGAATAATCAAGAAACAAGATTGATATAATGTAGCTGAATGTTCCCCATTTTTGAGTAAAAAATATAACTGTTATAAGTTGATTTCGGGTCACGTGACAAGAATGTGGTACGGGATATTTTGGAAAAGTTATAACAATACCGATAACTAACTGCCTGCTAAGTTTCATAGGTCCGGGACAAATGCCTTCCCTTCAAATAAAAATATGCATAATAATTAGGCTGGTCAAGCCTTAATACACTTGAGTAGGAAAATGTACACAGTAGAGCAAATACCATAGCTCGTTTTGACGTAGGTATTGCTTGTAATACTTGATGTAATCTCTCTTAATCAAAATAAAACCTAAAGGACAAATTTGGTATGATTATATTACATTTGGTCGAGTATCCTCAGTGCCTTCGTAACTGCAAAAAAACTTTACGTTCAATATTCTCTGTGCGGAGTGCACAACATTTGCTCTTTTACAAACAAACGACTTCACGAAAACTGGTTATTAAACATCACGGAAAGGAAATGGGTGTGTTGAGCTTCGTTCAGTTTGAGCGAAGAATTTTTGTTAACTGCAAATAGGCCCATTTCAAAAAAATGCTTATCTTGTTTTTTGGCTGTCTTCAAAATTCTTGCTTGTGTTGCTAAAACGCAAATGCCGTACGCTCGCCATGCGCCTTCCAGTCGAAAAAGCGCAGGTTCCAGCATTGCGACATTTCGGTCATTGGCTTGCATGAAAAGTTGAACGTACGGACGTACGGTCGTAAGATGACGTCATCATCAAAAACCCAAATTTCTCTCATCGATGGGTCACCATATTTTCCCAACCACGGAGCTCCACACATGAGCGTTATCAAGGCGCTGCGGAGCTCCATTATATATGAACAGAACCTTGAATTCACGTAACTTGATGTGAATTCACTATTATCGTGAATTTAGAAGACTAAAAACTTGATATGGATTATGGGAAATGGTCATATTGCCGGGATGACAAGGTGTTTGACATATTCCATACAGTTAATTGTCAATCAACCTTTGTAATTTATATCATTGAGTGTCAAATTTGCAGATTACAATATGTAGGGAAGAGCGAGACAGCTTTTAACCTGCGCTTTAATAATCACAGGAACCATATTAAGAAAGGAATCAATAGCTGTGAACTATCAGAACACTTTCTCCACAACAGCAGATCTCACGACTTTAGCAAAACGTCACAATTACGATCATTGAACAAATTAAACGCAGTAACATGACAATTGAACGGAAAAAAGAAATACTCCGAGGCAGAGAAATATTTTGGCAATGTCGGCTGAACACACTGCGGCCGAACGGTGTTAATAAGAGAATGGGCTAGAGCTCAGAGTCGAATATACCTTTTTAAAGTAATCAGTAAATAAATAACGTTTTAGAACGTAAGTTATAAAGGTCATTCCACGCTAGTTTTAAGCAATTTTAAGCAAAACGTTATCGGAATTTTTTAGGGTAAACGTTCCCCCAGTACCAAAAACAAGCGTTAAGACGTCTTCAGTCAAGAAATGTGACGTGACACAGACAACTACGAATGAAATGCATAATTAAAAATGAAAAGGTTAGGATGCAGAAAGTGGAAGTACTTCTAAATGTTCAAGCCTCGATATACTTGAGGAATTGTAAAATGATCTGAGAAATGGTCGTACCAAAGTTTCGTTCATGTTGCCTATGTCAAATAAGGACTTAATGCAAAAAAAAATTGTCCCCTCCTTTTTACCTAAATTGCTCCACTGCGTAACTTGATAGTAGTACAATGAAAGTCACCTTTTTATGAAGACGAGTAATAAACTATACTTACTATATATATTTACTTCACCTGTGTTTCACATCGTACAAACGAGGAAGTTAAAACCGGGGTACAACAGACGAGGATTTTGTGCAATATGGTGATGAATTAAACAAATGGTAAAAATGCGTCCTCACGTCCCCGCCTGCCCGCCTCCCCGCGTCCAAGTTCCTTACGCCACGGAGTCCCCACGTCCCCTGTCCCCGCGTCCTGTCCTACTTTTCGACACAGCCTTCTCAGCGGCACCCAACAATAATCTTCGGTGAAACATGTGTTTGGCAGAGTCAAACGGTTCTTACTCGGAAGTTCGGTTCTACGTTGCCAAACGGCCGTAGAATTCTTTATTAAAACGTCACCTAACTAGGGAAAAGTAGTCTCTTACGTTTTCGGTAGGGATATTTTTTTCCATTTTGGTACTTAGAAAGGTCAAGCCTAGCAGTTTCGGATGAACAAATGCTGGAAATGGTTCGCTGGGAAGTTCTTAGAGGGCTACGTTTAGCTAGCAATTTGAAATGAAGATACCATTCTCGCAAAGATTTTCGAACACTGAAACAAACAAAACAAAAACGTCTCTTTAGAAAGGCTTTATACATTAGAAGGAGCTTAGAACTGTCTCTCAAAGACTTTTGGCTTAATTAGCTCGTTGGGTACCCTTTACTTCTATCCCATTCCAGGCTCTCGATGGGTCGAGAGGCAACCCATCCTCTTCTTCTGAAATGACTGTTGTCGACAATTCCTAAGTTTTTATAAATTGACTATTATCGTCAACTTAGGACGCTTAGCGCTTGATAGGGATTATTGGAAATGAATATCTATTTTTAAAATCCGAACCCCAATTCCCAAACTCGCTGGGCTCAAACCTGGGAATGTTCGATTAATATCCCTTTCACTTAACCACTAGACTACCGCATTGCTAACTGCCAGAGCATTTTTTTAAAATAATTTAAGTCAATATATTTTTTCTGCCGAATGCCGGTGTAAACGTGTATTAACTCCGGCTAAGAAACAAGTTTAAAAAGGAGAAAATAGCGGTTACCAAACCTCTAGAGAAAGCTGACCATGTTTTATCGCCCTCGCCAAAATTTTGCTCGTCCCGACCCTTCTGATGGAACACGCCCCGCAGGCGAAACAGCTGGAAAATGGAAGAGAAAGGCTTTGCAAAGTGTGAATTCACCACAGCTCGAATTGCGAAAGATCTTCTTGTGGGAATTTTTCGTCTATTCTCTCCTTTCGTTTCAGTAAACCAATATGGCAACCTGGTCACGTGACCGAATAGTGTCGATGACAATTTTGCAATAGGAATTTCACTTCAAAGCAACAGAGAAATACGAAAGTGAAATGCAATACATCCACTAGGTCTTTATCTTTTAATTAGATTATCTTTCCTTACAAATAAACTTTCCTCCATTTTCTCGTGGCAATTGAGTTTGGCCTCCTTTTGAACACGAGTCTAGGTGAAATTAGAGTTTTTCTTCAAGTCAAAGTAATACTGGTGACTACCACGAAAACTATGCGCTTGGAATAGCTTTAAAAACGACGCTCAAGCTGGTTATTCCGCTTACGGCTTTTCACAATTGTCATGGCTTGACAGGTTAACTTAAAAGTAGAAAACTTTCTTTAAAGCTATCTGCAGATCACAGGAAATTATCTGTAAGTTCACACTGAGCGGAATGGCTTGCACTGCTTCTAGTTCAGAACGAATAAAATTG
>NC_090869.1:71525172-71530172 GCF_036669935.1 Montipora foliosa | reverse complement strand
ACTGTTGAAGACAATAAAAGGTTTTTGTTGCTGCTGGGCGACGATAAAACTCTGCTGGTTCGTTTTGTACAACTTTATTCTCCGATTTCACATTCAGAACGTTCAACAACATCGCTTTCTCACGCATATTTTTTACAGAAACTCAACTAATCTCCTTTACACGTGCGGACAAGGTCCCTAGCAACGGGCTGACGTCATTGATATCATAGCAACGCGACCGGAAATGAGAGTTCAGGAAGCAGGAGGCACATCCCCGCCCCTAGTCGAGACACAATGTTTGTCGAGACGATTTTAAGTTCTACTCTTCCACCTCCTGTACTAAGCAAAGTTTTGTGATTGGCCTTTTATACTCTCCGAACTGAGTTCGTACTGTAAGAGCTCGAACTAACCCATCCTGCCCAGGATGAGTGGACACGATTCTGCCCAATGGCCATACACCTCGCGGCTGATTTGGCTCAGCAACTAGGACAACATCTCCTTCTTTGAGGTTCTGTTTCTTCTCTTTCCACTTCTTCCTTTCTGTCAGGCTAGAAAGGTACTCTTTGGTAAAACGTCTCCAGAAGAAATTAGTTAGCGCTTGGGACTGTCGCCACATCTTTGTCGAATTAATCTCTCTGTCACTAACTTCCGCATCTTCATAGCTCGGATTTGCCCGCAACAGCAAGAAATGGTTTGGGGTTAACGCTTCAATGTCCCCTGCATCATTGGACACATGAGTAATCGGTCGACTGTTTAGTATTCCTTCTGCTTCGACTAGTGCGGTTCTCAGCACTTCTTTGGAAACAGCCCTGTCCGCCAGAATTGCCTTCAGCGTCTTCTTGGTGCACTGTGCTCGTCTCTCCCATGCACCTCCAAAGTGCGGGGCACTTGGCGGCTGAAATTTCCACTCGATTTCCTTAGGAGCACAGAAGTTTTGTATCCTCTCTTCATCCAATTGTTTGATGCATTTCCGCAACTCATTATTTGCACCAACAAAGTTCGTTCCATTATCGCTGTGGATGCTCTGCGGTCGTCCACGTCGCGCAATGAACCTTTTCAATGCCATGATGAAATGATCTGTTGAAAGATCATCCACAAGTTCAAGGTGGCACGCTCTAGTACTCATGCAAGTGAACAAGCACCCGTATACTTTAACTTTACTGCGTCTTTCCTTTACTAACATAGGTCCAAAAAAGTCAACTCCAGTGTTCCTGAACACCATTCCTGGCTCAAGTCGGCACTCTGGTAGACTACCCATTTGCTGCTCTTGAGGCTTTACTGTCTGGCGATAACAGTAGTTGCACTTGAATTTCGCGTTTCGCACTACCTGGCGACCATGGATGATCCAATACTCCTGCCGAATTTGATTATGCAGGTGCTCAGTTGGCGGATGGTAGTAGATACGATGCATTTCTTCGACGATCAGCGGTGCAAGTTCATGGCGCGAGTCAATTATTTTGGGATGTGTGTTCTGTAAGGTAGGCATTGTGCCCTCTGCAGCCTTCCACCGACAACCAAGAACCCATCTTCCAACCTTAGGTCAAGAGATTTAATTCTACTCTTCCTGTGGATCTCCTCACCTATCTTCAGACACTGTATCTCCTCGCCGAATGATTCAACTTGCGCCCTCTCCACAAGATGATTCTGAGCAGCTCTCAATTCGTTCGACGTAAGTGCTCCCAGTAGACGTACTTCCTTCTTAGGTCTTACATTGTTTGCAAATCGCATCACATAAGCTGTAACTCTTCTTAGTTTGGTCAGTGACGAATACTTCTTCCACCCTAACAGGACCTTGTTTTCCTGAGATGCTCCAGCCCATCTTTCCTTCTTCTTTTCTTTGATGTCATCGTTCTCGCAAGGCGCTTTGACTTTATTTTCTGGCCAGAGCTCTGGTGATTCATACAGGAACTTGGGTCCACTGATATAGCGAATGCCCACGCCAAGTTCCGTAGGACATAGTCCCCGGGTGATGTCATCTGCAGGGTTAGCCTCTGTCGGCACATATCTCCAACTCACAGCGCCCGCTCCTAGTGTGGCCTCCAGACTGCTCATGATTGTGTGAATCTCAGACACCCGGTTACCGACGAATGCTTTGTAAGTGGAGCTCGTCTGGCGGATCCAATGTAGGACTGTGGTAGAGTCACTCCAGAAAGTTATCTTCTCTATCTTTGTAACCATTTCTTCTACCAGTGTTTGAATTAACCGCACAGCAACTAAAGCTCCCATGAGCTCCAATCGGCAGATAGACTGTAACTTTCATGGAGCAACACGGCCTTTTCCCGCTATAAGACTACACTCTACTGTGTCGTCTATAAATGCTCGTCTTAGGTAGGCACACGCGCCATAAGCATTCTGGCTAGCGTCGCAAAACACATGAAGTGCAGTCTCTCGTACAGGTTTCTGTTCTTGGATAAGAGCTCTCGGAATTCTCACTTCATCAAGCTTTTCTGCTTCCTTGCGCCATTCACGCCACTCTCGAAGATCAGCTTCTTTCAACTCGTCATCCCATCCGTACTTCATACGATTTAGATTCTGCAGGATGATTTTACTTCTCATTGAGAATGGGAGGAGAAGTCCTCACGGATCCCAAACAGAGAATGCTTGACCCAAGATCTTCCTCTTCGTCGTACCTGGATCATCCTTCAGTCCGGTAAACTGGAGCATATCTTCTTGGGCATCCCAAATGACGCCCAAAGTTCTGTCTGTTGGTAACTTATCTTCACTCAGTTCGAGGAATCGTGGAGATCTATCCTGCTCCAGGATGGTTGCCAAGACGTCTGGGTCATTTGTCAGCCTTTTGTCTAGGCGGAAACCTCCACGACGCAGCAACTCTGTCATCTGCTTCCTCATTTCAATAGCTTCCTCGCAAGAATCTGTTGACGGTAGACCATCATCCATGTAAAAGTGCTGGTAGACGGCTTTCACACCCAAAGGTAAATCTTCCCCATTCTCATCAGCATTTCACCTCATAGTGTAGTTCGCTCTGGATGGCGCAGACACTTCTCCAAACACTGTTCTCTCGAACTGGTACACGCTTGGTTCTTCTATCAGAGAGTCTCTCCATAAGAATCTCAATGCTGGCTTATCACGATCAGGGAGACGCAGCATATGGTACATTTCTTTCACATCAGCGGCCACTGCAATTCTTCCTTCGCAAAAGAGGACAGAAGATCTGGTCCTGTGTAGATCTTATCGTTCAAACTTTGTCCCATGAATTTTGCTGATGCATCGTAGACTCTTCTGGGGCGATCAGGTTTTTTGGAATTAATGACAAATCTGTGTGGTAAGTACCAAGTCACTTTACTATCGCACCGTACTTCCCCTTCAGTCAGTTTCTTCACATAGCCCTTCTCAACGTCATCCTGGATTGACTTTGCATATCTCTCTCTGATCTCGGGACAGCTCTCAAACTTCTTCTCTAGGGATTGTAGCCTCTTCTTTGCCATTCCGTAATTGTTGGGCAGAGATGGTTCCTCATCTCTCCACAGTAGACCTGACACATACGCATCTTCATTCACACTCTTAAAGGTTGTCTTTCCCATCAGTGACAATGCTCGCTTGTCCTCAATCGAACGGGTTGGATCAGCTAGCTTGACCACGCCCAAGGTTTCTATCTCTGACTGAGCCATGACCAGCTGCTTCAGCTCCTCATTTTCAACTGAACTTCTTTCATACACTTTGAACCCGTTGTATGGAGATGCTACTCTTCGCTCACCAGGTAACCAATTAGTCACCGCCCATCCAAGTGGGGTCTCAACAGCATAAGGTACCCTGTCAAGTTCCGGTTGACCTGAGGGTTTCAGAATTTGTCTTGGTAGAATCAAGTCAGAGTTGTTAGTTCCAATTATGAGTTGCACTGGACCCGTGTCAGTGTCACGCAAGTCCAAGTTCTTCAGATGTTGATACTCATGCTTGATTGTTGACCACCTCAACTTCTGATCGGGACCATTCAGGCTAGGAATTGTCTTCACATCTCGCAAGGAGTACTTGACTTCCTCTTTTCCGACTCGTGCGACATGGCATTTCTTGATGTGCTGGGAAGCAAACACCTTCTGCGCATTAACTCCTTGAATTTCGAGATCTACCTCTTTGCCTTGAAGCCCAAGTGAGAGCGCTAAGCTTTCATCTATAAGCGTTGTGTTACAGCCTGAGTCACGCAATGCCATCACCTGCTGTTTTCCTGTTTCTCCAAAAACAACTATGGGAAGTACTTCAACCAAAGCAAGACCACCAATCTCACAACCTGTGTACGCTGATTGTTGATACTCCTCAAGAGGCTCCACAGCCTGACGTGGTGATGAGTCTCTACCTTCCAGGGAGACAGGAGCTGGGTTTCTCTCAACTTCTGGCACTTGTTCTGATTCACGTTTCGCTTTTGCCCGTTCAATAAATCTCAAGTCGACTTCATATACAAGGGTATGATGACGCATGTCACAGTTTTCAACTTTGCATCTATTCTTACTACGACATTTACGCAGACGATAACCGGGTAATAGACAACATAAGCATAGTTTGTGTTCCTCGACAACTTTCTCCTTCTCGCTACTCAACATTCCCTGAAAACGTTTGCACTCTTGCAAAGTGTGATTAGTGGACTGGTGAATTGGGCACTTTGTTCCACACCTGGCGCGTAAAGATTCTCCTGTGGCTCCTGCAAACAGCCCAGGTTGGGATTTGTCGGCTGGCTTACGCCTGTCAACTTTAGATGTATCTGAACGCTTCCACTCTCTCTTCTCTGGCATCCACCGCTGCTTGGACTCACTAATTTTTGCCTTTTTCTCTAGCCAATTTTCAAATGAATCCCAGGTTGACAATTTCAGTTTTCCTTCAACAAACTCGGCCCATCTGCCGCAAAGGCGTGTGGGAAGTTTAGAAACAGTTGCTTCAGGGACTTGCGAGCTAAGCTCGTGAAGAAGATCATGCTCTTTGAAAATGCCTATCAATTCAGAAACTATTTCTTGATACTGCCGGATCTGCACACTATTTTCTTTCACTATGGTCGGAAACTGATCTATACGTTT
>NC_090869.1:71517672-71520172 GCF_036669935.1 Montipora foliosa | reverse complement strand
ATCATTTTCCAGCGAAAACTTAATTGAAACAAACAACATATTTACTATAAGAGGCAAAAAAACCTTCCTATTTCAATTGCGTGCGTGTAAACAAGAGATGCAATGAAATAACTTTTTGACAGTTCACATCAAACCCTTTTCGACTCGGAACCTTGACCGTACATAATGAAGCACAAAAGCGACAACAACTTTCATTCAAATAATTCTTCACTGTCACATTTCCAAATTTTTTACACCTTCGCAGAGTTGAGTACAAAATACCGGTAAATGTAAATTGCCAGACAACTAAAGATGCGACTTGAGTAAACACTGTGATGCATTCAAGGTGTTCGATTCCTTCAATGTTTGTTAAATCCATAAAAAAAAATTGTTATTTGATTTCAGTGTTTTATATAATACCAAATTAGTAAAACATTAGAAACAAAGCTCACTTGATATCCAAAGGCGAAAAATGAAATTGTTGTCGAAGACCATTACTCGTCGCGTAAAATCCAGATATTTATTTTTCAGCGCTGTCTTGTTCATCCAATTGACGATCCATTCTTGAGCTCCATGAGGGTATATTTTGTTTAAAAATCCACTAAAAAGCCATTCAGGTTAATGACTTTCGACGCCACTGAATTAGTGAAAATTCCATTTCCCACTACCCTCTCGATCCTAAGAAAAAACGCGCAGAAGGTTCTCTGCCCAGTAATCAGTAAGTCTTGCAAAATAAGCAGAAGTGTTCTTCGTCCACCATGTTTTTATTTCTTCTGCTTTGGCGCCAAAATGTCTACTCTGGCCGAGCCCACTTCTCTGCACTGTGATTGGCTTGTTCTTCCGTTTCTGCTTCCGACTCCGACAATCTAATTTTCACTGGATCGTAAGCGATGGAATCGTAAGCGGAATCGGAAGGAAATTTTCATTAGGTCTTACGTGCTTACAAACTCCACTTACGACTCCGAATCCGATTCCGTGGCTCGTGAAAACCAGCCTTAATAGAGAAGATGTCGCTATGTGGGATCGGTCTCACTGGCTCATTCTCCAAGCAAGCTCGACTCAGTGTGTCGGCCAAAAACTTGGAGGTTCCTCTTTTATATTCTACTTAAATATATCATACTGTTGTAAACGGAGGCGAATGCGCTGAGGGCGTTTTGGTGAGCTGTGGATAGGCTTCTTAAATATTGTTTCCAATGGGCGGTGGTCTGACTGCAACACGAACAACTTGCGCCAACAATTTGCGCATAGTTTTGCTCGGTTTGGGACATCACACGAGAGCAGAAAACTACTTCTTGTAGAAGCGCTGTGCCAAGACCACTTTGAGAGGCATCTGAATGACCACAGGATGCGTCGCATCATAATAAGCTAGAACCAGTGCAGATACAATCATCTCTTTAACGCGGACCACAGCATCAGCATGGACAGGACGCCAGCACCACTGGGCATCCTTTTCTGAGAGCTTTCTCAAAACTTCTGCTTCTTCTGATAGTCGTTGGAGGAATTTGGCTAAATAATTCACCATGCCAACAAATCTGCGTAGTGACTGCGTCGACGAGATCAGGCATGTCAACAATCGCATTTGCCTCTCTGCAATCTGTAGCGCCCGAACGGAGTATTGAAAGTTGTGAGCAAACTAGATTCCTCGTCCATTTCCACCTGCCAGAAACCGTTACTGACATCAGGGGTTTATTTACGAAATATTGCAATATTGGTTGTTTCTAAAGAAAGGAAGGGATGTAATGTATGGACACCGGAAGTTATGTCAAGACTGTCCGCTAAGCTTTATGGGTATCGGGGGGCCATGCTTTGCCGTTTTTGCCAGTTTTTTTTTTTAAGTTGACTGCCCTAGCTTTTCTGAGTAAAATTGAGTTCTTGTCTAGCTTAATCTGCGTGGTTTATGACCTTTAATGGGAGTTATTACAACATCCAACAAGAAAACAATCTTAAGTCTGTTAAGTTAAAAGTGATCAAGTAAATGCTCGGCATCTATGGTCAGGAACCTATGATCTGATATCAAGAGACTGCAACGTCACAGTATCCAGCAGTATCCTGCAACAGTTTACTACATCACATTTTGGATCAGAAAACGTGACCAAAGCAAGTGCACAGCACATTAAATTGGATCTTCAATCAGGCCAAGAGGAAGCCTTCGAGCAACAACAGAATAATTTTGTGATATAGCCTTTCTCCACCAACATAAATTCACTTTCTGCACAACCAATAGCTTTAAACTCCAAAAAATTGTAACTACTTCAAGCTTACCTACATATGTTGTCCGACGTTTAAAATCTAATGCCTCCTGGTAGGTCCTAAATTAAACTCTCAACAATGAAGTAAACCTAAATTCATCGTGTTTTACTTGCTCGCCCGCGTGCCCAAGCTTGCCACACACAGCCGGGTTCACACAATCGAGTGGCTCTAACAATGAATGTGAAATATGCTGCATTCGAACTCAATTCCCTAGCCTGCTTCTCCTATTGTTGCAGTTACCAGGAGTACCTATTGGATTGCTTAGTTGTTT
>NC_090869.1:71507672-71512672 GCF_036669935.1 Montipora foliosa | reverse complement strand
TGGACTCCCTTTCACAACCGAAGGGTATGAACGGGCAAAAAGTATCTTAAAAACCAAGTATGGTAAATCCAGTGAGGTGGCAAACGCACATATGCAGTGTATTATTGGATTGTCCACAATTCATGGCGTGGATCCAGCTAAAATTCATGAATTCCATGAGAAGTTAACAAGTCACATACAAGTCCTAGAGACCATGGGGAAGGTTAAAGAAATTGAAGGGTTCGTGCGAGCAACTCTTGATAAGCTTCCTCAAATTCGAGCAGACCTAGTTCGTCTTGATGATGACTGGCAAGAGTGGGGATTTCCAGAACTAATCGAATCGTTGAGAAAGTGGCGCGACCGTAATCCCATACCCAGTAAAGATCAGATGTATACAACACCAGACGGCGATCATTCAAACCGTGACCCACCAATCCGCAGTCCATCAAACCGTGGCCTATCTATTCGCAGTCCACCGAATCGCGGCTCAACTATCCGTGACTCGTCAACCTGGTATCCATCAAATCAGTACCCTCGAAACCGCTATCCAACAAAAACAAATCCTGCCTACCAAACCAAGGATGAAAGTGTGAAGGTGGGGCGTGTCTGTGTTTATTGCAATGGTGAAGAACACCGCTCTGCAGAGTGTGGGAAGTTCCCTAACATCTCCCAGCGCAGGAGGATTTTATGTGGCAAGAAGTTGTGTTTTAACTGCACGGGTATGAAACATCAAGCGCAAGAGTGTCGCGGCAAGAATGCCTGTCAACGCTGCGGCAACAGACATCACACGTCTATTTGTGATAGGGTGCCTAGCAACAATCAGATGATGCTGGTGACTGGTGATCATGAGGGTTCAGTCATCTATCCAGTGGTGGTGGTGGTGGTCGATGGCATCAAGTGTAGAGCATTATTGGACACAGCGGCAGGTAGTTCATACGCGTCAGCAGCTTTAGTCGAACGGCTTAACAAGCTTCCAACACATGTTGAACATAAACAGATAGAAATGATGCTTTGCTCTACAATCCAAAAGGTACGAAGTTATACAGTGAAGGTTGCAAGTGTCGATGGAAGGTTTAAGATGACGACAAAGGTCAATAAGGTAGATAAGGGAGTATTACTCACAGTCTCAAACCCGCGTTATGAAGAACTGATAACCAAATATCCTCACCTGGAAGGAGTAGTAATGGATGACAAGGATAAGAAAGGTGACTTGCCCATCCACCTTATATTCGGCGCCAGTGAGTACTCAAGAATCAAAACCGAGACGAAACCGAGGATCGGTAAACCATCTGAGCCTATTGCTGAGCTCACTATGCTAGGGTGGGCGATGATGTCCTCTGGTAAAGAAACAAGCCTCTCTAACGTTTACTTGACGAAATCATCAACAGCAGATTATGAGCAACTCTGCAGTTTAGATGTCTTAGGACTCGAAGATAGACCAGAAACAGACCAGGAGAGCGTGCATGGTGAATTCATCGAGCAGCTACACCGAAGTGAGGAAGGTTGGTATGAAAGTGGGTTGTTGTGGAAGCCGGGTCATGGTCGTCTACTAACAAACGAACATGGTAGCATAGCAAGACTAGAAGGACTGGTAAGGAAGTTGCAGCGAGATCCAGACATGATTGATAAGTACGATGAAATCATTCAAGATCAGCTAAAAGAGGGGATAGTCGAGAGAGTGGAAGAGTAACCCAATGAGAGAGTGTTCTACATCCCGCATAAACCTGTAAAAAGGGAAACAGCAACAACGACGAAACTTAGAATTGTATTTGACGCGTCAGCTAAACCGAATGGAAACAGTCCTTCTTTAAATGAATGTTTAGAGACAGGCCCTCCTCTTCAGAACCTGTTGTGGAATGTACTTGTGCGTAATCGCCTCAAACCAATTGCCTTAACAGCAGACATCAAACAAGCCTTCCTACAGGTACGCATTAGGACTGAGGACAGGGATGTCCTACGGTTCCACTGGATCAAAAACAAGGACCCTTCCGCAATTGAGGCGTTGAGATTTACGCGAGCGCTCTTTGGGTTGGTACAGTCACCATTCTTATTGGCAGTAACATTGAAGTTGCACTTGGAAAACGTAAGGGAGAGGTACCCCTCAGAGATTGAAGAGATTTTGAGAAGTCTATATGTTGATGACGTCATTACCGGGGGCAGCACTACAGACGAGGTCCAGGGCCTGAAGGAGACAATAGCATCAGTGTTCGGGGAGGCCAAGTTTACCATGCATAAGTGGAACTCTAACGATCCTCAGCTAGAGAGCGGGAAGGTTGTTCCCGTTGATGAGCAGCAGAGTTAAGCAAAACAACAGTTAGGAGTTAAAGAAGGTGAAACAAAGATGTTCGGACTTTTGTGGAACAAGAGGGAGGACTTGATCGCTGTGGTTTTTCCGAAAGAACCTGTCGAGACGACGAAGAGAGGGATTCTACGATTCTTAGCCGCAGTGTATGACCCGCTTGGGATTGCGTCGCCCACAATGCTGGTGGGGAAGTTACTGTATCGTGAGATATGTGAGAGTCGTCTTCCATGGGATGAGAAGGTATCGGATAGATTGGGGCAGGAGTGGCTGAAGTTTGTGAGGAGCCTTCCCAATAAGGTTGAAGTATCACGGAGCCTAGCAAGGTTTAAGGAGCCTGTTGAAGGAGTTGTATTGCATGCTTTCGGTGACACAAGTGGTTCTGGGATATCATCAGCAGTGTATGCAGTGATTATTGAAGCCTCTGGAGTGAGCAAGGGATTGATAGCAGCAAAGTCAAGGTTGGCAAAGAAAAATCTCACAATCCCAAGGTTAGAGCTGGTGGCAGCTCATATGGCAGCTAATCTAGCGGATAACGTAAGAACAGCACTCGAAGGATACCCGATTACATCCGTTTATGGGTGGAGTGACAGTACGGTCGCACTTCATCGGATCAAAGGGGGAGGATCCTATAAGCAGTTCGTGGCCAACAGAGTTCACAAGATCAGTTCTAAGGATTTCATTGAATGGAGGCACGTTGACACCAACCACAATCCAGCAGACATAGGGAGCAGAGGCTGTAATACAGACCAGTTGACTGGCATGTGGCTATACGGACCAGAATGGCTGCCCAATCCAGAGAAATGGCCAAGAGACATAGTGACTAAACCTAACAAGGAGACGGAAACCAAGGCCAAACGCACCAAAGAGAATTTCGCTGTAGCTGTGGATGTGAGAGATGATTTTGATGAAGTACTTGAGAAGTATGCCTTCTGGCGAGTGACCAGAATTAGCGCGTGGGTTACGCGATTCGTTCAGAATTGCCGAAGCAAGAAATCGAATAGAGTTAGCGGCCCCTTGACAACGGCTGAGACTGAGAAGCAGGTGAAGTGGTGGATAAAGCGTGAGCAAGAGCGATACACTGTGACAGAGAAATTCCTAGAAGATCAACAGAGGCTCAATCTTCAGAAGAATGATGAGGGAATCTACTTGTGCAGAGGAAGAATTCAAGGACATTACCCTGTGTATCTACCACCCAGAGTAAGCTTATCAGAGAAAATAGTGCAAGACGCCCACCTCTTGACTCTTCACGGGGGAGTAGGGTCTACTATGGCGCATGTTAGACAAGAATATTGGACACCTCGTCTCCGTCAGCTAGCGAAGACTGTGGTCAACCACTGTTACGGGTGCAAGAAATTTCATGCCACGAGGTTTCACAATCCACCCCCTGGAAACCTGCCAGTGGACCGTACTGAAGGATCTTATCCTTTCCAAGTAGTGGGGGTAGATTACGCTGGGCCAATAGCATACAAGGTTTCTAAGAAGTTGGAAGGCAAAGCATATATCCTACTGTTTGCATGCAGTTTGACAAGAGCAGTCCATTTGGAGCTACTAATTGACCAGACCACGGAGAGTTTCACCAAGTGTTTGAAAAGGTTCATTGCCAGACGGGGAAGGCCTACGAAGATCTATTCAGATAATGGGAAGAGCTTTGTAGCAGCGTCCAAATGGCTCAACAGTATCATGAAAGATGAGAAGACTCAAGACTATCTGGCTCATCATAACATCCTTTGGCAGTTTAATCTCTCTAGGGCCCCATGGTGGGGCGGTCAATTTGAACGCTTAGTAGGAGTTGTAAAGCAAGCTTTCTACAAGGCTATTGGGCGGGCCCTTCTGATGTTTAATGAGCTTGAAGAAGTAATTCTCGATGTAGAGGTGGCTGTCAATAATCGTCCATTATCCTATGTTGAAGATGATGTTGAGCTTCCTGTGCTGACTCCAGCCGCCATGATGTATAGTCAGTCTAACCTTCTGCCGGAGGAAGATGCAGATGCATTTGACGATGTGGATCTTCGTAAGAGAGCGAGATATGTCCGTCGGTGCAAGGACGTTCTTTGGTCACGCTGGACTACAGACTACATAAGGAGCCTGAGGGAGAGGCACAATCTGAAACATAAGACCAAGGAATTGACCTTAAAAGTTGGTGATGTGGTTCTGATCCAGAGCGAGGAGCGCAACCGTAGGAAGTGGAATATCGGAATCGTTGTAAAACTTATCAAGGGGCGTGACGGAGTTGTAAGAGGAGCTAGGCTGAGAGCGGGGAAGTCATATTTGGAACGGGCGATCCAGCATTTATGCCCGATGGAACTGTCTTGTGACGTGCGAGAGACACCGCCGAGTCAACCAGTACAGCTTAATCCTCGAGCTAGAGATTTCACTCCGAGACGAGCGGCAGTAGTAGCTGCTCAGCGGACTAGAGACATTGCAGAGAAAGAAGGCGAAGAGACTGTTAGAATTTTTAAACTTGTTACTTGTATAAGAGAATTACTGTTGCAATTGTCTAAACAGCGGAGGTGTGAATATGTTTGCTCCACTAGCGTGTATCAAATAGGGGGAGAGTGTCGGAACGAAAATAGGACGCAACGTGACAATTGCGTGACGCGATGGACTGACGTCACAAAAACCGGTTAGGACCGGTAGAGAGAGCACGCGGAGAGAAAAAAGAGAAAAGGAAAAACTCGTGGAGACTTAAGTTGTTAATAAATGTGTTGAAAAGTTAACC